>NC_052161.1:92400104-92512901 GCF_902713615.1 Scyliorhinus canicula | reverse complement strand
GCGAGAGAGAGACAGACAGAGCGAGAGAGCCAGACAGAGGGAGAGAGCCAGACAGAGTGAGAGAGCCAGACAGAGTGAGAGAGCCAGACAGAGCGCGAGAGCCAGACAGAGCACGATAGCCAGACAGAGCGAGAGAGCCAGACAGATCGAGAGAGCCAGACAGAGCGAGAGAGCCAGACAGAGCGAGAGAGCCAGACAGAGCGAGAGAGCCAGACAGAGCGAGAGAGACAGACAGAGCGAGAGAGCCAGACAGATCGAGAGAGCCAGACAGAGACAGAGAGCCAGACAGAGCGAGAAAGCCAGCCAGAGACAGAGAGCCAGACAGAGTGAGAGAGACAGACAGAGCGAGAGAGAGACAGACAGAGCGAGAGAGACAGACAGAGCGAGAGAGCCAGACAGAGCGAGAGAGACAGACAGAGTGAGAGAGCCAGACAGAGCGAGAGAGACAGACAGAGCGAGAGAGCCAGACAGAGTGAGAGAGCCAGACAGAGCGAGAGAGACAGACAGAGTGAGAGAGCCAGACAGAGCGAGAGAGACAGACAGAGCGAGAGAGACAGACAGAGCGAGAGAGACAGACAGAGCGAGAGAGCCAGACAGAGTGAGAGAGCCAGACAGAGCGAGAGAGCCAGACAGAGTGAGAGAGAGACAGACAGAGCGAGAGAGACAGACAGAGCGAGAGAGACAGACAGAGCGAGAGAGACAGACAGAGTGAGAGAGACAGACAGAGCGAGAGAGACAGACAGAGCGAGAGAGAGACAGACAGAGCGAGAGAGACAGACAGAGCGAGAGAGCCAGACAGAGCGAGAGAGCCAGACAGAGTGAGAGAGACAGACAGAGCGAGAAAGCCAGCCAGAGACAGAGAGCCAGACAGAGTGAGAGAGCCAGACAGAGACAGAGAGCCAGACAGAGCGAGAGAGACAGACAGAGCGAGAGAGACAGACAGAGCGAGAGAGACAGACAGAGCGAGAGAAAGCCAGACAGATTAGACAGGGAGCTAGTGTCATGAGATGCAAACATGCAACCAATGAACACACAGAATAGGACACAACCAATGGGCAGTCAGGACACTCAGAGGTGGCATCACCACAAGGGGGCATGACATAAATACTATAAAAAGGATGAGGCACTCACACCCTGCCTCTTTCCACAGACAGGCATCTAGAGAGTTAGACAGGGAAGATCAGCAGCATCACACCCCAGCACGTGGCTTAGAGCAAACCGGTACAGTTAGACTGAGATACTACAGTTAGATTAGCAGAGAGTCGAACTGATTTGAGAACTGTGTTAATAGTTCAGTAAACACGTTAAACTCATTTCAGAGTTTGGAGCATCCTTTATTTAAGACTGCATCAAGTAGCAGCCTGTGTTATCTGAAGCAGTGTAACACAACACAAGATAGAGCGAGACATAGAACAAGACAGAGACAGTGAGACAGAGACAGACAGAGACCGACAGAGAAAATGAGAGAGAGGGGCCAACAGAGAGAGAGAGAGAAAGAGAGACAGAGCGAGGGAGACAGCCAAAGAGGGACCAACGAGAGAGAGACAGAGAAAGAGAGAGAGCAGGACCAACAGAGAGACAGAGACAGAGAGAGAGAGGGAGACTAAGACAATAATATTGAGACAGATCCTGAGACAGAAAGAGAGTGTCAGAGACAAAGATGGAGAGGCAGAGAGAGTGAGAGTGAGAGACAGACAGAGACAGAGAGTGAGAGAGAGATGCAGAGATTCTGAGAGAAACACAGTGTGTGTGAGAGAGAGGCAGAGGACATAGAGTTGGATGGAGAGAGAGACAAATGGAGGGGGGGGGGGGTAGTTGGAGAGAGGGAGACTGGTGGAGAGAGTGTGACAGATGAAAAGAGCGAGATAGTGAGTGTGAGAGAGAGACAGATGGCGAGATAGGCGAGTGAGACAAATGGAGAGAGACAGAGAGATGGAGTAAGGGAGATGGATGGAGAGAAGGACGGAGCGAGACAGGGAGATGGATGAAGAGACAGAGAGAGGGAGAGAGATTCAGAGAGACAGGCGGAGAGAGAGAGAAGGTTAGAAAGATAGATGGAGTGAGACAGGTGGAGAAAGGGAGACAGGAAAGACATGGAATTGTGTGAATTAAGATCAGGAGGAGACCACTCGGCCCCTCAAAGCTGCCCTGCCTATCAAGAAGATCACGGCTGATCCTATTGTGAAATCAACTCCATTGTCCTGTTGGACCCCCAAAAACCCTCAACCCCCTTGTTAATTGGAAATCTGCCTCGAAAATATGCAGTGACCCTCAGCCCCCACTGATCTCCGGGGGGAGAATCCTACTGAGTAACTAGCATCTGAGGGAGGAATTTCCTCTTTGTCCCGCCAATCGATGGAAGGGACCCTCTTATTCTGACACTGAGCCCCCCGCCATTCGGGATTTCCCCCACAAGGGAGCAAACATCCTCCTGTTGAGCTCCACCTCAGGGTCCGGTATGTTTCAATAAGATCCCCTCTCAATCTTTGAAACCCAATAGGTTCAGACCCTAACCTCCTCACCCTTCTCCTTCATTCCTGCAATAGGTCGTGTGAACCTTCTCTCTCTCTCGAGAGCAGCTATAACTCTCGACAAATGAGGAGACCTAAACTCTGCAAAGTACTATGGCTGCGGACTCGCCAATGCCCTATGCAGCTGCAGAAAAACCTCCCAATAATTATATTCCACTCCCCTCTGCAGTGAACACCAAGCCTCCATTTGCCTTCCTGATCACTCTCTGCACCTGCATGCTAAGTGTTTCATGAAACACACCCCGAGATGCTCAGATCCCTCTGTACGTCTGAGCCTTGCAATCTCCCCCCGTTCCGATAGCTTACCGCTTTTCTATTCCTCCTGCCGTGGTGGACAATCTGATATTTTGCCACACTAACCACCCTCTCCCTTCACCTGTCTTCACAGGGGCACTGGGCGAGACTGCACTCCACATTGCCGCACTCTACGGGAATTACGACGCTGCCCTCGTGCTGCTGGACGCTGCCCCGGAACTCGTAAATGACTGCGCAAACTCGGAACTGTACGAAGGTGCGCCCGGGTCCGATACTTCGGGAGGTTTACTGTTACACAAATTACTCATTTTATAAACACTAATCCTTACCTCAGGACGTTTTGTTTCCTGAGTCTGGGGACTGAGGATTTAAACAATACATTTTTTTTTTAATAAACAATTTTATTGAGGTAGTTTTTGGCTTATAAACAGTTACAGACATCATCAGAAAGAAAGCAAAAAAGGCAAAAATGTGCAAACATCCACGTTCTTTCAATACTTCCATCGTAACATATTGTTAAAAAATACATTAACACAGCATTCCCACAGTACTGACCCTCTGACAGTGCGGCACTCACTCAGCACTGACCCTCCAACAGTGCAGCACTCCCTCAGTACTGACCCTCTGACAGTGCAGCACTCCCTCAGTACTGACCCTCTGACAGTGCGGCACTCACTCAGCACTGACCCTCCAACAGTGCAGCACTCCCTCAGTACTGACCCTCTGACAGTGCAGCACTCCCCCAGTACTGACCCTCTGACAGTGCGGCACTCACTCAGTACTGACCCTCTGACAGTGCGGCACTCCCTCAGTACTGACCCTCTGACAGTGCAGCACTCCCTCAGTACTGACCCTCTGACAGTGCGGCACTCCCTCAGTACTGACCCTCTGACACTGCAGCACTCTCTCAGCACTGACCCTCTGACAGTGCGGCACTCCCTCAGTACTGACCCTCTGACAGTGCGGCACTCCCTCAGTACTGACCCTCTGACACTGCAGCACTCTCTCAGCACTGACCCTCTGACAGTGCAGCACTCCCTCAGTACTGACCCTCTGACAGTGCGGCACTCCCTCAGTATTGACCCTCTGGCAGTGCAGCACTCCCGCAGCATTGACCCTCCAACAGTGCAGCACTCCCTCAGTACTGACCCTCTGGAAGTGCAGCACTCCCTTAGTACTGACCCTCTGGCAGTGCAGCACTCCCTCAGTACTGACCCACTGACGGTGCAGCACTCCCTCAGTACTGACCCTCTGACAGTGCGGGACTCCCTCAGTACTGACCCTCTGACAGTGCAGCACTCCCTCAGTACTGACCCTCTGACAGTGCAGCACTCCCTCAGTACTGACCCTCTGACAGTGCGGCACTCCTTCAGTACTGACCCTCTGACAGTGCAGCATTCCCTCAGTACTGACCCTCTGATAGTGCAGCACACACTCAATACTGACCCTCTGACAGTACAGCACTCCCTCAATACTGACCCTCTGACAGTGCAGCACTCCCTCAGTACTGACCCTCTGACAGTGCAGCATTCCCTCAATACTGACCCTCTGACAGTGCAGCACTCTCTCAGCACTGACCCTCTGACAGTGCGGCATTCCCTCAGTACTGACCCTCTGACAGTGCAGCACTCCCTCAGTAATGACCCTCTGACAGTGCGGCATTCCCTCAGTACTGACCCTCTGATAGTGCAGCATTCCCTCAATACTGACCCTCTGACAATGCAGCACTCCCTCAGTACTGACCCTCTGACAGTGCAGCATTCCCTCAATACTGACCCTCTGACAATGCAGCACTCCCTCAGTACTGACCCTCTGACAGTGCAGCACTCCCTCAGTAATGACCCTCTGACAGTGCGGCATTCCCTCAGTACTTACCCTCTGACAGTGCAGCACTCCCTCAGTACTGACCCTCTGACAGTGCAGCATTCCCTCAATACAGTACTGACCCTCTGACAGTGCAGCACTCCCTCAGTACTGACCCTCTGACAGTGCAGCATTCCCTCAATACTGACCCTCTGATAGTGCAGCACTCCCTCAGTACTGACCCTCTGACAGTGCAGCATTCCCTCAGTACTGACCCTCTGACAGTGCAGCATTCCCTCAATACTGGCCCTCTGACAGTGCAGCACTCCCTCAGTACTGACCCTCTGACAGTGCAGCACTCCCTCAGTACTGACCCTCCGACAGTGCGGAACTCCCTCAATACTGACTCTCTGACAGTGCGGCATTCCCTCAATACTGACCCTCTGACAGTACAGCATTCCCTCAGTACTGACCCTCAGACAGTGCGGCACTCCCTCAGTACTGACCCTCCGACAGTGCGGAACTCCCTCAGTACTGACCCTCTGACAGTGCGGTACTCCCTCAGTACTGACCCTCTGACAGTGTGGCACTCCCTCAGTACTGACCCTCTGACAGTGCGGAACTCCCTCAGCACTGACCCTCTGACAGAGCAGCACTCCCTCAATACTGACCCTCTGACAGTGCAGCACTCCCTCAGCACTGACCCTCTGACAGAGCAGCACTCCCTCAATACTGACCCTCTGACAGTGCAGCACTCCCTCAGTACTGACCCTCTGACAGTGCTGCACTCCCTCAGTACTGACCCTCTGACATTTCAGCACTCCCTCAGTACTGACCCTCTGACATTTCAGCACTCCCTCAATACTGACCCTCTAAATGCGGATTTATGTGATGTGTTATGGTTGGATTCGGTAGGGTTAGGGTTGTGTTTTGAATGGATGGGTGTTTGAAGTGGATGAGGAGAAAGAGATTTCTGCTGCGATGTTTGATGAATTGGGGTTTGCTTGTAGCTGAGGTGAGGCAGTGTTGATGATCAATTGCGACATGTTATCCTGTTACCTCACCCTTCCCCACCCAGGTGAAACCCCCCTGCATGTGGCGGTGGTCAATCAGGACCTGAAGCTGGTGAGGGAGATGATATCAAGGGGAGCTGAGGTGAGAACTCCTCGAGCAACCGGAACGTATTTCCAGAGGAGCCCAGATAACCTGCTGTACTTCGGTGAGTGAAGATGGAGATGGGGAGGGGGAGACGGAGAGAGAGGTGTGAGGGACAGAGGGTCAAAGCTGGGAGTGAGAGAAAATGGGAGGTTAAGGATGTAGTGAAGTTGTGCTTGTGTTGTAATTCACCGACTGGCCACTAGGAGCAGCATTAGTATATAAGTGAATGTTAGAGTCATGTGACTTCAGATTGGGTCAGGCGCTGGAAGAGAGTTGGGTGGGATTCTCCGAGCCCGCGCCGGGTCGGAGAATTGCTGGGGCGGCGCGCAAATCCCGCCACACCGCTCCAACGCCGGTCGGGGGCCGTTGAAAGCGGTCCCCGAGGCGATTCTCCGCGCTCGACGAGTCCCGCCGGCGTCGTTTGCCTATGGTCCTGCCCGGCGGCACCTAGGCGTTCTGGCTGCGGAGGCCGTCCTGGTGGGGGGGGGGGGGGGTGGGGGGAGAGCCGGTTCCGGGGGGGGCCTCCACGGTAGCCATGCCCGTGATCGGGGGCAACCAAATGGTGGGCGCGCTAATTTCGGTGGGCGGGGGTCTATGTTACTCCATGCCGGGACCCTATAGGGCTCTGCTATGTTACACGGGGACCGGCCAAAGACGGCCATTGCGCGCATGTGCGGACCAGCGCCGGCCATGTAAGGCTGGCTCGCGGCACCGGAGCAGTGCACAGCATTTCGGCAACATTCTAGACCCCGAGAAAGAGGAGAATTACTGGGCCTGGAGGCCTGTTGACGCCGGCGTCACTCGCGCCTGTTTTGTGGCTGGTGTCAACACCTGGCCAGGATTTCGGTGAATCCCAGCCATTGTTTATGCATGTTAATACTCTTATTCATTTGTTGTTTTGTATATAATTGACCCACAGTTCATGTTAATAAATAGTTTATAGTTTTAGCTGCAAGTAGTATTAATCAGGCCATCCAACAAGAGCATTACTTGGTACCAGGATGAGATGGTAATAAACACTGAAAAAAATACTGTCAGGATTCCACGAGGTCCACAGAGATTTAAGATTTTGGAGACTGCCAGAATTAACAACATGTAGTTGTTGAAGCCACCAATGAATCTCAGATTTCATGGTAATGTGGACAGCAACTGGCGTGTGTTTAACCAACAATTTAATCTGTTTCTTACTGCAGTAAATTTAGGAGATCAATCAGATTCACGTGAGGTAGCGATGGACCTAACAGTGGCAGAGCCTGAATCAATCGTTGTGTTTAATACGTTTAAATTTACAAACGATGGAGAGAGTAAAAATTTCAATGAAGTAACTCGAAGATTTGATGCGCATTGCAGTCCCAGAAAGAATGAAATTTATGAACGCTATGTGTTTAGATCACATTTACAGAAGACAGAAGAGTCCATAGATCATTTCATCACTGATTTAAAGTTAAATGCTAAAACCTATAATTTTTCTGTGGTGGAATCTTCCATGACAGGTTCCAGATTGTGTTTGGTGTGAATGGCAATAAGCTGAGGGAACGGTTGCTGAGGGAATCGGAGCTGTCTTTGGAACAAACAGTTGAGATTTATCAGACTCACGAGCCAGCAGCCCAGCATTCTGAAACATTTCTCAGTAATGGCGGCATCTTCTTGGAGGAAGGCACTCCGGTTGCTGCTCCTTTTCCAAAAATGTGGGAAACTTCCATTAAAAGGCGGGAAAGTTCCTGCAGCTCCTCACACACCAACAAACAGTGAGAAGTCTTACAACACTAGGTTGAAGTCCAACAGGTTTGTTTCAAATCACTAGCTTTCAGAGCACTGCTCCTTCCTCAGGTCACCTGACAAGGACAAAATCCAAGCAATTCTCAACATGTCAAAACCACACAACAAGAAAGGCATCTTAAGAGTGATGGGTGTGATCAATTTTATGGGGCAATTCATTCCACACCTGTCAGCAAAAACAACACATCTACATGATCTCCTGCACAAGACAACAGATTTCACTTGTACTGAGCAACATGAGCAAGAGTGGAAGGAGCTCAAGACTTCACTAACCACCATGCCAGTTCTCACATTTTTTGACCCACCTAAGCAGATTAAAGTGTCATCAGACGCATCCAAAGATGGTCTGGGGATAGTTATTCTGCAACTCGAGCATGATGATTGGAAACTGGTCGCGTATGCATCACAATCCATGACGGCAACAGAGCAGAGGTACGCTCAAATCGAAATAGAATACCTGGGTTTAGCTGGAGAAATTCCATGGCTATGTGCTTCCAACTTTCACAGTTGAGACAGACCATCATCCTTTTGTTAACATCATCAAAACAAATCTCAACCAGATATCTCCGCGCATTCAGAGGTTGACGATGAAGTTACAACACTATGACTTCAATCTCATCTACACGCCAGGCAAATGCGGCGATACAATATATTAGTACTGAAATTGCTGCAGATGTAGATCTGCATGTCAATCTTACTTCCACACTACTACCAGTATCAGATACAAAACTACGTGAGACCCAAGAAGAGACCAGGAAGGATCAAACTCTTCAAGAGGTAATGAAGAACATCAACTCACACTGGCCCAGAGCTCAATATATGGGGTTCTATAATATAAGATCTGAACTCAGTATCATTAATGGAGTGGTATTTTGTTTGAACACTATAGTAATACCTCAATCTATTTGCAAGGATGTATTAAAGAGGATACATCTCGGGATTGAGAAGTGTAAACGGAGAACTCGTGACTCTGTTTAGTGGACAGGTATAAACCAGGATGTTGACAGGATGGTCAGTTGTTGTGACCCATGCCAGACACATCATTGCAAGCAAACAAGAGAACTATGTAAATATCTAATTTACCTATGGCACCATGGCAGAAAATAGCTATGGATCTCTTTCACCTACGAGAGGAAAAATATTTAATGATCAAAGACTATTTTTCAAACTATTCCGAAATGGCTCTATTGTCAAGCTTAACGGCAAACAATGTAATACTGCATAGGCGAACAGCCCCGAACAGGCGCCGGAATGTGGTGACTAGGGGCTTTTCACAGTAACTTCATTTGAAGCCTACTTGTGACAATAAGCGATTTTCATTTCCTTTCATTCATTTCCAAGTCAATTTTTGCTGGACACGGAATTCCTCAAGTCGTCGTGAGTGACAGCGGTCCTTGTTTTAGCTGTAAAGTGTGGCAACACTTCGCAGTCACGTATAGTTTCAATTACTTCACATCGAGTCCGTTGTACCCACAAGTCAATGGCAAAGCCGAAAAAGGTGTACATCTTGTTAACATAAGAACATAAGAACATAAGAACTAGGAGCAGAAGTAGGCCATCTGGCCCCTCGAGCCTGCTCCGCCATTCAATTAGATCATGGCTGATCTTTTGTGGACTCAGCTCCACTTTCCGGCCCGAACACCATAACCCTTAATCCCTTTATTCTTCAAAAAACTATCTATCTTTACCTTAAAAACATGTAATGAAGGAGCCTCAACTGCTTCACTGGGCAAGGAATTCCATAGATTCACAACCCTTTGGGTGAAGAAGATCCTCATAAACTCAGTCCTAAATCTACTTCCCCTTATTTTGAGGCTATGCCCCCTAGTTCTGCTGTCACCCGCCAGTGGAAACAACCTGCCCGCATCTATCCTATCTATTCCCTTCATAATTTTAAATGTTTCTATAAGATCCCCCCTCATCCTTCTAAATTCCAACGAGTACAGTCCCAGTCTACTCAACCTCTCCTCATAATCCAACCCCTTCAGCTCTGGGATTAACCTAGTGAATCTCCTCTGCACACCCTCCAGCGCCAGTACGTCTTTTCTCAAGTAAGGAGACCAAAACTGAACACAATACTCCAGGTGTGGCCGCACTAACACCTTATACAATTGCAACATAACCTCCCTAGTCTTAATCTCCATCCCTCTAGCAATGAAGGACAAAATTCCATTTGCCTTCTTAATCACCTGTTGCACTTGTAAACCAACCTTCTGTGACTCATGCACTAGCACACCCAAGTCTCTCTGAACAGCGGCATGCTTTAATATTTTATCGTTTAAATAATAATCCCGTTTGCTGTTATTCCTACCAAAATGGATAACCTCACATTTGTCAACATTGTATTCCATCTGCCAGACCCGAGCCCATTCACTTAACCTATCCAAATCCCTCTGCAGACTTCCAGTATCCTCTGCACTTTTCGCTTTACCACTCATCTTAGTGTCATCTGCAAACTTGGACACATTGCCCTTGGTCCCCAACTCCAAATCATCAATGTAAATTGTGAACAATTGTGGGCCCAACACGGATCCCTGAGGGACACCACTAGCTACTGATTGCCAACAAGAGAAACACCCATTTATCCCAACTCTTTGCTTTCTATTAATTAACCAATCCTCTATCCATGCTACTACTTTACCCTTAATGCCATGCATCTTTATCTTATGCAGCAACCTTTTGTGTGGCACCTTGTCAAAGGCTTTCTGGAAATCCAGATATACCACATCCATCGGCTCCCCGTTATCTACTGCATTGGTAATGTCCTCAAAAAATTCCACTAAATTAGTTAGGCATGACCTGCCTTTAACAAACCCATGCTGCGTCTGCCCAATGGGACAATTTCTATCCAGATGCCTCGCAATTTCTTCCTTGATGATAGATTCCAGCATCTTCCCTATTACCGAAGTTAAACTCACTGGCCTATAATTTCCTGCATTCTGCCTACCTCCTTTTTTAAACAGTGGCGTCACGTTTGCTAATTTCCAATCCACCGGGACCACCCCAGAGTCTAGTGAATTTCGGTAAATTATCACTAGTGCATCTGCAATTTCCCTAGCCATCTCTTTTAGCACTCTGGGATGCATTCCATCAGGGCCAGGAGACTTGTCTACCTTTAGCCCCATTAGCTTGCCCATCACTCCCTCCTTAGTGATAACAATCCTCTCAAGGTCCTCACCTGTCATAGCCTCATTTCTATCAGTCGCTGGCATGTTATTTGTGTCTTCCACTGTGAAGACCGACCCAAAAAACCTGTTCAGTTCCTCAGCCATTTCCTCATTTCCCATTATTAAAACTCCCTTCTCATCCTCTAAAGGACCAATATTTACCTTAGCCACTCTTTTTTGTCTTATATATTTGTAAAAACTTTTACTGTCTGTTTTTATATTCTGAGCAAGTTTACTCTCATACTCTATCTTACTCTTCTTTATAGCTTTTTTAGTAGCTTTCTGTTGCCCCTGAAAGATTTCCCAGTCCTCTAATCTCCCAGCAATCTTTGCCACTTTATATGCTTTTTCCTTCAATTTGATACTCTCCCTTATTTCCTTAGATATCCACGGTCGATTTTCCCTCTTTCTTCCGTCCTTCCTTTTTGTTGGTATAAACCTTTGCTGAGCACTGTGAAAAATCGCTTGGAAGGTTCTCCACTGTTCCTCAACTGTTCCACCATAAAGTCTTAGCTCCCAGTCTACCTTAGCCAGTTCTTCTCTCATCCCCTTGTAATCTTCTTTGTTTAAACACAAAACACTAGTATTTGATTTTACTTTCTCACCCTCCATCTGTATTTTAAATTCCACCATATTGTGATCGCTCCTTCCGAGAGGATCCCTAACTATGAGATCATGAATCAATCCTGTCTCATTACACAGGACAAGATCTAGGACCGCTTGTTCCCTCGTAGGTTCCATTACATACTGTTCTAGTAAACTATCGCGGATACATTCTATAAACTCCTCCTCACGGTTGCCTTGACCGACCTGGTTAAACCAATCGACATGTAGATTAAAATCCCCCATGATAACTGCTGTACCATTTCTACATGCATCAGTTATTTCTTTGTTTATTGCCTGCCCCATCACCTCGTTACTATTTGGTGGCCGATAGACTGCTTCTATCAGTGACTTTTTCGCCTTACTATTCCTGATTTCCACCCAAATGGATTCAACCTTATCCTCCATAGCACCGATGTCATCCCTTACTATTGCCCGGATGTCATCCTTAAATAACAGAGCAACACCACCTCCCTTACCATCCACTCTGTCCTTCCGAATAGTTTGATACCCTCGGATATTTAACTCCCAGTCGTGACCATCCTTTAACCATGTTTCAGTAATGGCCACTAAATCATAGTCATTTACGATGATTTGTGCCACCAACTCATTTACTTTATTCCGAATACTACAAGCATTCAGGTAAAGTACACTTATGTTGGTTTTTTTACCTCTGTTTTGAATCTTAACATCTCCAGTTTTATTCCTTTTGTTATTACTGGGCCTATTCACTCAGTCACTGTACCTTGTACTGTCGCCCTTATGGATTTCTGACTATGTCTTCTCTGCCTTGCACTTTTCCCCTTACTTCCTTTTGTTTCTGTCCCTGTTTTACTACCTTCCAACTTCCAGCATTGGTTCCCATCCCCCTGCCACATTAGTTTAAACCCTCCCCAACAGCTCTAGAAAACACCCCCCCTAGGACATCGGTTCCAGTCCTGCCCAAGTGCAGACCGTCCGGTTTGTACTGGTCCCACCTCCCCCAGAAGCGGTCCCAATGCCCCAGGAATTTGAATCCCTCCCTCTTGCACCATCTCTCGAGCCACGCATTCATCCTATCTATCCTGACATTCCTACTCTGACTAGCTCGTGGCACTGGTAGCAATCCTGAGATTACTACCTTTGAGGTCCTACTTTTTAGTTTAACTCCTAACTCCCTGAATTCCGCTTGTAGGACCTCATCCCGTTTTTTACCTATATCGTTGGTGCCTATGTGCACCACGACAGCTGGCTGTTCACCCTCCCCCCCCCCCAGAATGTCCTGCAGCCGCTCCGAGACATCCTTGACCCTTGCACCAGGGAGGCAACATACCATCCTGGAGTCTCGATTGCGTCCACAGAACCGCCTGTCTATTCCCCTTACGATCGAGTCCCCTATCACTATAGCCCTGCCATTTTTCTTCCTGCCCTGCTGTGCAGCAGAGCCAGCCACGGTGCCATGAACCTGGCTGCTGCTGCCTTCCCCTGGTGAGCCATCTCCCTCAACAGTATCCAAAGCGGTATATCTGTTTTGCAGGGAGATGACCGCAGGGGACACCTGCACTGCCTTCCTACTCTTGCTCTTTCTTTTGGTCACCCATTTTCTATCTCCCTCAGTAACCTTCACCTGCGGTGTGACCAACTTGCTAAACGTGCTATCCACGACCTCCTCAGCATCGCGGATGCTCCAAAGTGAGTCCATCCGCAGCTCCAGAGCCGTCAAGCGGTCTAACAAGAGCTGCAACTGAACACACTTCTTGCACATGAAGGAGCCAGGGACAGTGGACGTGTCCCTGAGCTCCCACATCGCACACGAGGAGCATGACACGGGTCTGGGATCTCCTGTCATGTCTTAAACCCTTGGTAAACTTAAACAACTAGAATTTCAAAATAAAAATAAATAAATTAGACAATGAAAAGAAAAAGAGAGACTACTTACCAGTTACTTACCAGGGTTAAAAAGCACCTCCTCACACTCTGCACCGAATTACCTCACTGGACCAAATTACCAAGTTTAAATCTCCCACTCTGTATGAGTCTCACTCCGGATGTGTCTCCTGGAAAAGTGCTCGCTTTAACAATTGGTTAAGCAATTGTTGAAGAGAGCAATGGACAGCCAATCTGATCAATGTCTCGCACTATTGAGTTACAAAGCGTTGGCATTCAAAACAAATATAAATATGAACAAACAATGGAAGTTAAACAAGAGAATATAAGAAGTAAAACTAGAACTATTTGCACGTAGATGGGTTTTGACTATTTACATCACAGTTTCCCCTTCCTTTTCTCTTATTTCTTCCTTGCAGTGTTTGCCGTAGTAATTGTGGTCCCCTGCTTTCCACATCCCAATAGTTTTCTCTTTGCTTTTTTTCCCTTTGGTTCAGGTTCCCACTTGTTCCCCCTCCCCCACACTCCCCCTTCCTTACTGGGTCGTAGCTACCCCCTCCTAATCTTTGGCTTCATAGTTGTTGGCTACAAACAGGTCAACAACCAAGTGAATGGCTCCCACGTTTTGTGGAAGCCATCTTCCGACCCCAGGATGGCAAATTCAATTTTACCATTTGGAGAGATTCTGATAGGTCGGAACAGCCAGTCTGCAGCTTTGGGTGGTGCTGCTGACCACCAGCCGAGCAGGATTTCTCCGGCAGTCGATCAGGGAGGCAAAGGAAAGGGCGTTGGCCCTCCTCCCCTTGAATAGATCTGGCTGGTCTGATACCCCGAAGACTGCCACTTTCGGGCACGCGTCCAACCTCAACCCCACCACTTTGGGCATTGCCTCAAAGAAGCCAGAACTCAGCAAGCCTGGGGCAAGACCAGAACATGTGGACATGGTTGGCCGGGCCTTCTTGGCACCATTTGCATCTGTCCTCCATCTCCAGGAAGAACTTGTTCATTCGAGTTCTGGGTCGGGGTGCTTTGTGCACCACTTTTAGCTGCATTAGGCTGAGCCTTGTGCATGTGGAGGTGGAGTTGACCCTATGCAGTGCTTCGCTCCAGAGTCTGCACCCTATTTCAAACCCCAAGTCCCAATTCTCCCTTGTCTCAACCAGTTGGATATTTACCCCACTTAGCAGTCGCCCGTACATGTCACCGTCGTTCCCTTTACATAAGATGCCCGTGTCCAGCAGGTCCTCTAGCAATGATTGCTGTGGTGGTCGCAGGAACGTCTTTGTTCCCTTTCGTAAGATGTTTTTGAGTTTTAGGTACCTGAATCTGTTTTCCCCCGTCAGCTGAAATCTTTCTGTCAGATCTTCGACCTGTTGTTAACCTGTTGTTGGTGTAAACATCCCTAACTGTCAGCACACCCCCGTCCTGCCTCCACCCTTTGAAGGTAGCGTCCATGGTCGCCGGCGTGAATCTGTGGTTGTTGCAGATGGGGGCTTTATCGGACATTTCGGTCAGCCCGAAATGCTGTCGCAGTTAGTTCCATGACTGGAGTGTTGCTCCCTAGGCAGGGCTCATTGAATATTTATTAGGTGGGGATGGGAGTGATGGAACCATCAATTCAGCGAACACGTGTAGTTGGATCTGAACAGAGGCTTTAATACACTTACAATAGAGCCAGCCTATTTGTCGTTGAACTTCAGGTGAAATGGCAGGCTGGCTCTAAGGCACTGATCTTTGTACATCGGTCCCAGGGGAGGAATCCTGGGCGGAGCCAAGGGAGGAGCCCAGTACAAACTCTCGCGTACTCCCAGAGCGACTCCCCCTGGTGGTCGGATAGTGCAACTGCACTTACAAGGGGTAGATAATGAACATATACATGGAGTGATATTGGCAACTATATATAGTGTGAATCATATTCACCACAGGGAGTGCCGTTGTGACTGGGCCTGGAGGGAGATCTCTTTCCAGGAACCCTCCTCCATGAGCACCCACTCAGCTTCTGGCTCCTTTATCCACCCAGTCCTCTCTCTGCGGTCGCTGTCCAATGGTCATATTGCAGGTTTGGGAGGTCTAAGCTCCCCATGGATCTCATTCTCTTTGAGATCCTTGCATTGTCCCCCCCCCCCCCCCCCCCCCCCCACCACCACCCCCTCCCTCTCTCCCACCCCTGCCATCGAAGAGCCTAAATCAGTTTGTCCAGTGAGTTGAAAAAGGCACGGCCTTCACCCAGTGGAAGACAAAGTGTGAGCCATCTGGCAGCCTCCCATCCTTTGCATCGAACTCCGCTCTTTCTGTGGGCTCATCAATTACAATGGGATATCCGCCCTCAATGAAGTTACTGTGAAAAGCCCCGAGTCACCACATTCCGGCGCCTGTTCGGGGACACTGAGGGAGAATTCAGAATGTCCAATTCACCTAGCAGCACGTCTTTCGAGACTTGTGGGAGGAAATCGGAGCACCCGGAGGAAACCCACGCAGACACGGGGAGAATGTACAGACTCCGCATAGACAGTGACCCAAGCCGGGAATCGAACCTGGACGCTGGCGGTATGAAGCAGCAGTGCTAACCACTGCGTGATTGAGAAAGAGAAGAATTGGGAGAGAGACCAGCGAAGGATTCAGAGAGCTAAGAATTGAGAGAGAAGGATTCAGGGAGAGAGAAGGAGTGGGGGAGAGAGATAAAGAAAGTGAATGATTGGCGGAGAGAGTGAGTGAGTGATTTAGGGAGAACGAGAGAGAACGCCAGACTTACCTCTCAGAGGGAAGTAAGTTTGCTCTGTTTCACAGAGACATGGCTCATCTCTGCCTCACCGGACTATGCTGTACAACCTGAAGGCTTCTCAATACACCGGATAGAATGCACGGTGTCATCAGGCAAAGCGAAGGGTTTGCCTCCTCATCAACTCCTCCTGGTGCTCAGATGTGGCGACCCTGGTGGCCGTCTGCTCCCCGGACCTGGAATCCCTAACTGTGAAGTGCCGCTGAGGCAACAGAAGAGCTCCGACGTGACTGCTTGGAGTCAGTGGTCTGGTCCATACTTAAGAGCTCAGCGACCAACCTAAACAAGTATGTCATCACTGTTACAGACTGTATCAGCAAGTGTGTAGAGGACTGTGTGCCAAATCTGATAGTACATGCACTCTCCAACCAGAAACCATGGCTTAATCAAGAGATTGACTCCCTAGTGAAGGCCATGTCTGAGGTATTCAAGTCAGGCGACCCTGGCCCATACAGGAAATCAGGTACGACGTGCGCAAAGTCATCAGGGATACCAAGAGACAATATCAGACCAAACTAAAGTCACAGACTAATGTCACGGATTCTCATCAATTGTAGCAAGGCTTTGAAAACATAACGGGCTACAAATCAAAGCCAAGTAGAATCGCTGACAGCAGCACATCCCTCCCTGAAGAACTCAATGCATTCTATGCTTGGTTCGAGCAGGAAACCATTGTCAACTGCCCCAGCAGCCTCAGACACACCCATACCAACCGTTACAGCTTCCGATTACAGATCGGCCTTCTTGAAAGTGAACCCTCGCAAAGTGACAGGTCAGATGGGGTCCCTGGTTGTGCACTCAGATCCTGCGTGGACCATCTGGCGGATGTATTCACGGACGTCTTCCTCTCCCCACTCCACTCCGAGGTCCCCACCTGCTTCAAGAAGACTACCATCAGGCCAGTGCCAAAGAACAACCAGGCAACGTGCCTCAGCGACTGTCGTCCGGTGGCCTTGACATCAATCGTTATGAAGTGGTTCAAGAGGTTGGTCAAGAGGCACATCAATTCCATACTCCCAAAATGCCTAGATCCACTGCAATTTGCATACCGTCACAACCGGTCCACAGCAGACGCCATCTCCCTGGCCCTCCACTCATCCCTGGAGCATCTCAACAACAAGGACGCCTACGTCAAATTCCTTATCATTGACTACAGCTCCGCCTTCAACACCATCATCCCAGCCAAGCTCATATCAAAGCTCCAAAGCTTTTGGCTCCTCCATCTGCAACTGGATCCTTGACTTCCTGACCATAGATCACAATCAATAAGAATAAACAACAACACCGCCTCCATGATAGTCCTCAATACTGGGACCCCGCAAGGCTGAGTACTTAGCCCCCTATTATACTCCCTGTACACACACGACTGCGTGGCACAGTTTGGCTCCAACTCCATCTGCAGGTTTTCTGATGAGACAACGGGTTGGATCGCAAACATCGATGATTCAGAGTACAGGAGGGAGATAGAGAACCTAGTGGAGTGGTGTAACGACAACAATCTCGCCCTCAATGCCAGCAAAACTAAAGAGCTGGTCATCGACTTCAGGAAACAAAGTATTGTACACACCCCTGTCTGCATCAATGGTGCCGAGGTGGTCATGGTTGACAGCTTCAAATTCCTATGTGTGCACTACACCAACAATCTATCCTGTTCCACACATGTCAACGCTACAACCAAGAAAGCACAACAGCGCCTATACTTTCCATGTCCATATTGACTTTTACTAACTTTTACAGATGCACTCTAGAAAGCATCCTATCTGGCTGCATCACAGCCTGGTATGGCAACTGCTTGGCCCAAGGCCATAAGAAACTTCAGAGTCGTGAACACACCCAGTCCATCACCTGAACATGCATCCCATCCATTGACTCTGTCTGCACCTCCCGCTGCCTGGGGAAAGCAGGCAGCATAATCAAAGACCCCGCCCACCCGGCTTATTCACTCTTCCAACTTCTTCCATTGGGCAAGAGATACAGAAGTCTGACAACACGCACGAACAAATTCAAAAGCAGGGCCGGGATTCTCCCCGGCGGGGCGGGGGGTCCCGGCATAGCGGAGTGGCGCCAACCACTCCAGCGCCGGGCCTTGCCAAATTCCGCACCCTTAGGGGCTAGGCCTGCGCCGGAGCGGTTGGCGCCACACCGACTGGCACCAAAACCGGCGCCCGGCGCCGGGGCTGGCCGAAAGGCCTTCGCCGGTTCGCGCATGCACCGGTGCGTCAGCGGCCGCTGACATCACCACCGGCGCATGCACAGTAGGGGGGTTCTCTTCCGCCTCCGCCATGGTGGAGGCGTGGTGGCGGCGGGAGAAAAAGAGTGCCCCCACAGCACTGGCCCGCCTGCCGATCGGTGGGCCCCGATCGCAGGCCTGGCCACCGTGGGGGAACCCCCCGGGGTCTGATTGCCCCGCACCCCCCCCCCCCCCCCCAGGACTCCGGGGCCCGCTCGCACCGCCAATCCCGCCGCCACCAGAGGTGGTTGAAACCACGGCGGCGGGATTTGCCTCTCAGCGGCGGGACTTCGGCCCATCGCGGGCCGGAGAATCGCCGCGGGGGGCTCGCCGATCGGCGCGCCGCGATTCCCGCTCCCGCCAATTTCTGGGTGGCGGAGAAATCCGGCCACGGCGGGGGAGGGATTTACGCCGGCCCCGGGCGATTCTCCGACCCTGCGGGGGGTCGGAGAATTTCACCTCAGCTTCTTCCCCGCTGTTACCAGATTTCTAAATGACTCTCTTAAGGACTGATCAGATCTCTCCACACATCCTCTCTACTGAGTAATACTACACTCCATATACTTCACCTGATGTCTGTGTCTATGTATTTACATTGTGCATTTATGTATGACCTATTTTTTTTTCATGTATGGAATGATATGTCTGGACTGTACGCAAAACAATACTTTCCGCTGCACATCGTTACACGTGACAATAAACAAATCCAAGAGAGGGGGAAGGATTGGGAGAGAGGGAGGGTAGAAATGATTTGGAGGGATGAAGGAATGGGGAACAATGGGAGGATGAACACATTGGACTATCTCTCAGTCAAACTCTGTTTTTCCCATCCAGGGGAACATATTCTGTCATTTGCTGCTTGTGTTGGGAATGAAGAAATTATCCGGTTATTGATCCAGAGCGGTGCTGACATCAAAGCTGTGGATTCACTGGGTATGTGTCAGGGACCGGGCCTCAGCTGGCAGTGTGAACATCAGGAGAGACCCAGACGGAGCTCAGGACCATTGGCTTTATGAACAGAGGGAGTGAAGGGGAAGGGGTTTGGCTCCATTGGGATTGAGTATATTGGGAGTGAATGGGAAGGGGTTTGGCTCCATTGGGATTGAGTACAGTGGGAGTGGATGGGAAGGGGTTTGGCTCCACTGGGATTGTGTACAGTGGGAATGAGCGGGAAGGGGATTGGCTCCATTGGGATATGTGTACAGTTGGCATGAATGGGAAGGGGTTTGGCTTCATTGGGATTGAGTACAGTGGGAGTGGATGGGAAGGGGTTTGGCTCCATTGGGATTGTATACAGTAGGAATGAGCGGGAAGGGGTTTGGCTCCATTGGGATATGTGTACAGTTTGAATGAACGGGAAGGGGTTTGTCTCCATTGGGATTGTGTACAGAGGGAGTGAATGGGAAGGGGTTTGGCTCCATTGGGATTGTGTACAGAGGGAGTGAACGGGAAGGAGTTTGGCTCCATTGGGATTGTGTACAGAGGGAGTGAATGGGAAGGTGTTTGGCTCCATTGGGATTGTGTACAGAGGGAGTGAACGGGAAGGTGTTTGGCTCCATTGGGAGTGTGCACAGTGGGGGTGAACCGGAAGAGGTTTGTGGTCATCGGGAATGTGTACAATGGGTGAATGGTAAGGGATGAGCGTCCATTTGGATTGTGCACAGGTGGAGTGAATGGGAAGGGGTTTGGATCCATTGGGATTGTGTCCAATGGGATAGAATGGTAAGGGGTTTGTGGCCTTTGGAATTTGTGCAGTGGGAGTGAATGGGAAGGGTCTAGGTCCAATGGGATTGTGTACAGTGGGAGTGAATGGGAAGGGTCTAGGTCCATTGGGATTGTGTACAGTGGGAGTGAATGGGATGGGTCTAGGTCCATTGGGATTGTGTACAGTGGGAGTGAATGGGAAGGGATTTGAGTCCATTGGGATTGTGTACAGTGGGAGTGAATTGGACGGGGTTTGGGTCATTGGGATTGTGTACAGTGGGAGTGAATGGGAAGGGTCTAGGTCCATTGGGATTGTGTACAGTGGGAGTGAATGGGAAGGGTCTAGGTCCATTGGGATTGTGTACAGTGGGAGTGAATGGGAACGGTCTAGGTCCATTGGGATTGTGTACAGTGGGAGTGAATGGGATGGGTATAGGTCCATTGGGATTGTGGACAGTGGGAGTGAATGGGAAGGGTCTAGGTCCATTGGGATTGTGGACAGTGGGAGTGAATGGGAGGGGTATAGGTCCATTGGGATTGTGGACAGTGGGAGTGAATGGGACGGGTATAGGTCCATTGGGATTGTGTACAGTGGGAGTGAATGGGAAGGGTATAGGTCCATTGGGATTGTGTACAGTGGGAGTGAATGGGACGGGTATAGGTCCATTGGGAATGTGTACAGTGGGAGTGAATGGGAAGGGTATAGATCCATTGGGATTGTGTACAGTGGGAGTGAATGGGAAGGGTCTAGGTCCATTGGGATTGTGGACAGTGGGTGTGAATGGGAAGGAGTTTGGGTCCATTGGGATTGTGTACAGTGGGAGTGAATGGGATGGGTATAGGTCCATTGGGATTGTGGACAGTCGAAGTGAATGGGAAGGGTCTAGTTCCATTGGGATTGTGGACAGTGGGAGTGAATGGGACGGGTATAGGTCCATTGGGATTGTGGACAGTGGGAGTGAATGGGAAGGGTATAGGTCCATTGGGATTGTGTACAGTGGGAGTGAATGGGACGGGTATAGGTCCATTGGGAATGTGTACAGTGGGAGTGAATGGGAAGGGTATAGATCCATTGGGATTGTGTACAGTGGGAGTGAATGGGAAGGGTCTAGGTCCATTGGGATTGTGGACAGTGGGTGTGAATGGGAAGGAGTTTGGGTCCATTGGGATTGTGTACAGTGGGAGTGAATGGGATGGGTATAGGTCCATTGGGATTGTGGACAGTCGAAGTGAATGGGAAGGGTCTAGTTCCATTGGGATTGTGGACAGTGGGAGTGAATGGGACGGGTATAGGTCCATTGGGATTGTGGACAGTGGGAGTGAATGGGAAGGGTCTAGGTCCATTGGGATTGTGGACAGTGGGAGTGAATGGGACGGGTATAGGTCCATTGGGATTGTGCACAGTGGGAGTGAATGGGAAGGCTATAGGTCCATTGGGATTGTGTACAGTGGGAGTGAATGGGAAGGGTATAGGTCCATTGGGATTGTGTACAGTGGGAGTGAATGGGAGGGGTATAGGTCCATTGGGATTGTGCAGAGTGGGAGTGAATGGGAAGGGTATAGGTCCATTGGGATTGTGTACAGTGGGAGTGAATGGGAAGGGTATAGGTCCATTGGGATTGTGCAGAGTGGGAGTGAATGGGATGGGTATAGGTCCATTGGGATTGTGTACAGTGGCAGTGAATGGGATGGGTATAGGTCCATTGGGATTGTGTACAGTGGGAGTGAATGGGAGGGGTATAGGTCCATTGGGATTGTGTACAGTGGGAGTGAATGGGAAGGGTATAGGTCCATTGGGATTGTGTACAGTGGGAGTGAATGGGACGGGTATAGGTCCATTGGGATTGTGTACAGTGGGAGTGAATGGGAAGGGTATAGGTCCATTGGGATTGTGTACAGTGGGAGTGAATGGGAAGGGTCTAGGTCCATTGGGATTGTGTACAGTGGGAGTGAATGGGAAGGGTATAGGTCCATTGGGATTGTGTACAGTGGGAGTGAATGGGAAGGGTATAGGTCCATTGGGATTGTGTTCAGTGGGTGTGAATGGGAAGGGGTTTGGGTCCTTTGCAATAACTTAAGGAACATTAACAGCTGTTTCAAATTGAGACTTATTTCTCCTCTTTCTCCAGGTAATACAGTTCTACATATCCTCACCCTTCAACCAAATAAAACCTTTGCATGCCAGATCTATGACTTCATCCAATCGTTTGATGAGCCTGAGAATGGGATCACGGCTGAAATGATTCCAAATGCGGAAGGGCTGACACCAATTAAACTGGCTGCTGTAGAAGGGAACATTGTGGTGAGTAGGCTAGACATAGAGATGTGCATGTGTGTGTGTGTGTGACAGTTTGTGCATCTGTGCATGTGTGTGACTGTATGTGTCTGTATGTGTGTCTGTGGCCAGGCGTGTGTCAGTGTTTTTCTGTGCCTGTGTGTCTGTGGATAGATGTGTGCATCCGTGTGTCCTCACATGGGTTTGTGTCTGTGCGCGCGTGTGTGTGTGTATAAGTATGTGTCCTTGTATGTGTGTTTGTGTCTGTGCATGTGGCTGTGCGTCTGTGTCTATCTGTGTGCCTGTCTGCCTCTGTGTGTGCATGTGTGTGTGCATATGTGCTTCTATGTGTATCTGTGTCTGTGTGTGTGTCTGTTCATGTGTGTGTCTGTCTATGCTTATGTGTGTCTGTGCATGTGTGTCTGTATGTGCGCGTGTGTATCTGTATGTGTTTCTGAGTCTATGCATGTCTGTATTCATGTGTGCCTGTGTGTGTGATGTGTGCATCCTTGCGCGTGTCTATGCATGCATGTGTTTTTATGTGTGTGGCCTTGTGTGTGAGTGTCTCTGTGCGTGTGTTAGTCATTGCACGTGTGTCTCTGTGGTTGTGTCTATATTTGTGTCTGTGCATGTGTGACTGCAGATGTGTGTGTCTGTGTGTGCATGTGGTGTGCCTGTGCGTGTGTCAGTATGGTGCATGTGACTGCCTGTGTGCCTGTATGCTTGTCTGTGTCTCTGCATGTGGCTATGCATGTTTCTGGGTCTGTGCCTGTATCTGTATGCATGTATGCCTGTGCGAGTGTTGGTGCATGTGTGCCTATATATGTGTTGGTGTATGTGCCTGTGTGTGTCTGTGCACATGTCTGCCTCTGTGCTTTTGTGTGTGTGTGTGTCCTTGGGTTTGTCTGTCCTTGCATGTCTGTATGTGCTTCCGTGGCTCTATATGTGTGTCCATGTGTGTGTGTCTGTATCTCTGCATGTGTCTGCATGTGTGTCTGTTTGCGTATGTAACTGTGTATATCTGTGCGTGTGTGTATCCTTGTGTGTCTGTGGTATGTCTCTATGTGTGTGTGTTTGTGACTGCGCATGTGTCCCTGCTTGTGTGTCTGTGCATGTGTGCCTATATGTGTGTTTGTCTGTGCATGTGTCTCTACATGCATATGTCTGTCTGTGGGTGTCCATTTCTGTGCATGTGTCTGCATGTTTCTGGTTGTGTGTGTGTGTCTGTATGCGTGTGTATCTGTGCATGTGCCTGTGCATGTGTGTATGCATGTGTCCATGTGTGTGTGTCTGTATGTATGTGTGTCTGTGTCCGTGCATGTGTCTGTGTATGTGCTTGCGTCTGTATCTGTGCGTCTGCCTGTTCTACTGTCTGTGTATCTGTGTGAAGGTGTGTGTCTGTCTGACTGGGTCTGCATGTGTCTGTATGCCTGTGTCTGTGTGCATGTCTATATCTGTGTATCTGTGTGTCTGTGAGTCTGTCTGTGCATCTGTCTGTGTCTGTGTATCTGTGTGCGTATGTGCCTATTTGTCTGGGTCTGTGTGTGTCTGTGTATGTGTGTGTGTGTATCTGTGTGTATGTGTATATGTGTATGACTGTGTGCTTATGTCTGTGTGTGTCTGCATCTGTGTAACTATGTGTCTGTGTGTGGATCTGTCTGTGTCCGTGTATCTGTGTGTGGGTGTGTGTCTGTTTGTCTAGGTCTGTATATGTGTGTGTGTCTGTATCTGTGTGTGTATGACTGTGTGTGTGTGTGTCTGTATCTATGTGGGTGTGTGTCTGTCTGCGTGCCTCTATGTAGGTTTGACTGTGTGTGTCTGTGTTAGTGTGCCTGTGTGTGTCTGTATCTGTGTGTCTGTGTTAGTGTGTGTGTCTATGCATGTGTTTTTTGTGTATTTATCTGTGTGTGTCCGTGTGTGCCTCTGTTTGTGTGTCTGTGTGTGTCTTACATAGACTTACATAGAATTTACAGTGCAGAAGGAGGCCATTCGGCCCATCGTGTCTGCACTGGCTCTTGGAAAGAGCACCCTACCCAAGGTCAACATCTCCACCCTATCCCCATAACCCAGTAACCCAACCAACACTAAGGGCAATTTTGGACACTAAGGGAAATTTATCATGGCCAATGCACCTAACCTGCACATCTTTGGACTGTTGGAGGAAACCAGAGCACCCGGAGGAAACCCACGCACACACGGGGAGGATGTGCAGACTCTGCACAGACAGTGACCCAAGCCGGAATCGAACCTGGGACCATGGAGCTGTGAAGCAATTGTGCTATCCACAATGCTACCGTGCTGTGTAAGTGTGTCTGTCTGTGTGTGCGTCTGTGAATGCATGTGTGTGTCTGTGTATCTGAGTGTGTGTCTGTCTTTATGTGTCTGTGTGTTTGTGTATGTGTGTGCGTCTGGGTGTTTGTGTCTGTATCTGTCTGTATCTGTATCTGTCTGTGTATGCCTGATTGTCTGTTTGTGTGACTATGTGTGTGTGTTGTGTGTGCCTATGTGTCTCTGCATGTGTGTGAGTCTGTGCATGTCTACGTATGTTTGCTCGTATCTGCATGTCTGTGTACGTATGTGGGTGTGTCTGTATCTGTGTGTCCGTGTATCTGTGTATCTGTGTCTGTCTGTGTGTGTCTATGTACGTGTTTGTGTATGTATGTTTGTGTGTCTGTGCGTGTGCTTGAGTGTGCGTCTGTAAGTGTGTGTGTATCTGTGTCTATATGAGTGCGTTTGTGTGTGACTGTCTATGTGTATCTGTGCCTGTCTGTTTGTGCATGTGTCTGTTTGTGTATCTGTATGTCTGCATCTGTGTGTTTATCTGTGAGTTTTTGTGTTTGTGTTTATGTATGTGTGTCTGTCAGTGTGTGTCTGCGTGTGTATCAGTGTGTGTATCTGTACCTCTGTGTTTGTGTATATGTCTGTGTGCATATTTGTGTGTCTGTGGGTATGTTTACATCTGGGTATTTGTATGTGTGTATATCTGTGTGTGTGTCTGTGTGACTGTTTCTATGTGTGTGTCTTTATGTATGTATGTCTGTATCTGTGTGTCTGTATCTGTGTATCTGTGTGTCTGTCTGTGTGTGTATGCATGTCTGTATCTGTGCACCTGTATGTCTGTGTTGCTGTGTATCTGTGTGTGTGGGGGGGGGGTGTCCGTTTGTGTATCTATGTATGTGTATCTCTGTGTGCGTCTGTGTGTCTCTGTGTATGTGTGTCTGTCTGTGTTTGTGTGCCTGTGTGTCCCAGTGCGTGTCTGTACCTGTGTGTCTGCACATGTGTGTGAGTCTGTGTGTCTATGTGTGTGTCTGTACATGTATTTGTTTGTGTGTATGTATGTGCGTGTCTCTGTGTGTGTCTGTGAGTGTATCTGTCTGTCGCTGTGTGTCTATGTATGTGTGTCTGTCTGTGTGTCTTTGTATGCATAACTGTGTGTGTGTCTCGATCTGCGTGTCTGTGTAAGTGTGTCTGTCTGTTTGTGTCTGTGTATTTGTGTGTCTGTCTGTGTATGTGGCAGTGTGTGTTTCTGTGAGTGTGTTTGTCTGTCTGTCTGTTTGTGTATCTGTGTGCGTGTCTGTGTGTGTCTGTTTGTGTATCTGTGTGCATGTCTGTGTGTGTCTGTGTATCTGTGTGTGTGCCTGTGTGTGTGTGCATCTGTGAGTGTGTCTGTCTGTCTGTCTGTCTGTTTGTGTATCAGTGTGCGTGTCTGTGTGTGCCTGTTTGTGTATCTGTGTGCGTGTCTGTGTGTATCTGTTTGTGTATCTGTGTGCGTGTCTGTGTGTATCTGTTTGTGTATCTGTGTGTGTCTGTGTGTGAGTGTGTCTCGGCCCATTGGTGGCGGAGAGTTGCGGAGGTCCCGGAGAATACTGGTTCGAGCCCGCTAATGACACATGCAAACGGTGTTTACTGTACTTGCATTCCTGGACTTCACTGACACCGCTGTTGAGGTGACAGGGAATTGCTATTTGGCATCAAATCGATTCCCGCTGTGATTTTGGCATCGGAAGTGATTCTCCACCCAATCGCGTTTCCCAATTTCGCGTCAGACAATGAGAATACTGCCCACTATGTGTTTGAGAGTGCGAGCATGTTGTGTTTGTGAGAAAGATTATATGTGTGTGTCAGTGTGTGTAAGTGTGTGAGAAAGTGTACAAATGAGGTGATATTTGTATGAGAACATTTGTATATGTGGTTTGAAGTCTAAATTATGGACCATCTCTCTCACTTTTCAACAGCTCAGGGTCTAGGTAATGTTGAAGAGACAGGGTCGAGGTGAAAGGACAGGGTCAGGGTGAAGGCTCAGGGTCAGGGTGAAAGTTCAGGGTGAGGGTGAAGGTTCAGGATGAGATTGAAGGGTCAGCCTGAGGGGGAAAGGAAAGTGTGAGGGTTAAGGGTCAGGCTGAGGGTGAAATGTCAGTCTGAGGGTGAAGGGTCAGCGTGAGGGTGAAGGGTCAGGGGAGAGTGAAGCATCAGGGAGAGTGAAGGGTCGGGAGGGTGAAGTGTCAGAATGTGGGGTGAAAGTTCTAAAGGTCAACATGAATGACAATGATTTAAAGTGAATTGTTTTGTAGATGTTTCAGCACCTGATGAACAAGCGAAGGTTGGTCCAATGGGCATTCGGACCCATCTCAAGCTGTTTGTACAACCTGTCAGAGATCGATTCCTGGGGGGAAGATTACTCTGTCCTTGAACTTGTGGTGTCCAGCAAGAAAAATGAGGTAAATACGGATCACAAACAATCAGCTCAGAAAAGGTTTGGCTCCACTGGGATTGTGTAGATTGGAAGACGGGAAGGGGTTTGGGCCCATTGGGGTTGTGTACATGTGAGCAAATGGGCAGATGTTTGGATTATTTGGGATTGTGTCCAGTGGGAGTGAACAGGAATGGATTTGGGTCGATTGGGTCGGATCCATCTCAAGCTGTTTGTACAACCTGTCAGAGATCGATTCCTGAGGGGAAGATTACTCTATCCTTGAACTTGTGGTGTCCGGCAAGAAAAATTAGGTAAATACGGATCACAATCAGCTGGGAAGAGGTTTGGCTCCATTGGGATTGTGTACAGTGGGAGTGAATGGGAAACGGTTTGGGTTCATCGCTTTTGTGTACAGAGGGAGGGAACGGGAAGGAGTTTCAGTCCATTGGGATTGGACACAGTTGGAGTGAATGGGAAGGAGTTTGGTTCCATTGGGATTGCATACAGGGGATGTGAATAGTAAGAGGTTTAGATCCATTGGGATTGTGTGCAATGCGAATGGAGGGGAAAAGTTTTGGGTCCATTAGGATTGTGTAGAATGGGAATCAATGGGAAGGGGTTTGGTCTATTGGGGTTGTGTACAGTGGGAATGAATGGGAATGGGGTTGGATTCAATTGGATTGTATACAGTGAGAGTGAATGGGAAGGGATTTGGATCCATTGGGATTGTATGCAGGGAGAGTGAACGGGAAGGGATTTGGTTCCATTGAGATTGTGTACAGTGGGAATGGACGGGAAGGTATTGGGTCCATTCGGATTGTGTAGAGTGGGAGTGAATGGGAAGGGGTTTGCATCTTTTGGAATTGTGTACAATGGGAGTGAACGATAAGGTTTTTGGGTTTATTGGGATTGTGTATAGAGGGAGTGAGCAGGAAGATCTTTGGATCCATTGGGAATGTATGCAGGTGAAGTGAAAGAGAAGGCGTTTGGTTCCATTGGGATTGTATACAGGGGAAATGAAAGGTAAGGGATATGGGTCCACTGGAATTGGTGCAGTGAGAGTGAATAGTAAGTGGTTTGGATCCATTGGGGTTGTTACAATGGTAGTGAATGTTAATGGGTTTGGGTCCATTGGAATTGTGTACATGTGAGTGAATTGGAAGGGGTTTGGGTCCATTGGAATTGTGTATTATGAGTGAATGGGAAGGGGTTTGGGTCCGTTGGGACTGTGTACAGTGAGAGCAAACGGGAAGTAGTTTGGGTCCATTGGGATTGTGTACACTGTGTCACAGGAGTGTCCCTTTAAGAAATGTTTCTGTCTATCACATGGTTTCAGTGATGTAATTGTGTGGGTGGAGCTGGTCTGTGGTACTGTGTTTTTCCTTCGCTTTGTGTTTGTCCTGGTTTTGTATTGCGCGGGTTGGAAAGAAGTGTTTCTCTATCTTCAGTTTAAAAGATGTTTCCAGATTGCTTGATAATTGAAAATAAACAATTGCTTTCTGGAAGGAATTCAAGCCTGCTGTTTTGGAAAGGCAATAAGAGCATCCATACCAGGTCTTGAGTGCTATGTGCTGGGCCACACCTTTGAAAAGGGGTTTCTGGTTTATGGGATGTTGTTATTAAATTGGAACAGTTAAAGGGGAAATTTATTAAGGGTGATACATAGTTTACTGTAGCTGTGTGGGGTATTTATGTTTGTAGTTGAGAAAAATGCTTACTGTGTGTGTTTAGAAAAATGTTAAATAAATTCGTAGATGTTTTTGATTAAAAGTGCTTAAGGCCTCTGTTGAATAACACCTGAAAGGCAGGCCCTTGAGATCTTCGATAATCAGTTGCAGGTCAGGTGAACTCTATGATATACTTTGGAGTTTTCTAAACCCGGGCCCATAAAAAGTGGGAGTAAATGGTAAGTGATTTGAATCTATTGGGATTGTGTACAGTGAGATTGAATGAGAAGGGTTTTGGGTCCTTTGAGATGGTAGACAGTGGGAGAAATGGGAAGGTGGAGGGATCCATTTGGATTGTGTGCAGTGTGAGTGAACAAAAAGGAGTTTGGTACCATTGGAATTGTATAGAGGGAGTGAACGGGAAGGGTTTTGGGTTCAATGGGACCAAACGGGAAGGTATTTGGGTCCATTGGGATTGTACACATTATGAGCAAATGGAAAGAGTTTGTGCAGGTTGGGATTGTGTGCTCAGTAAGAGATAGCAGAAAGGAGTTTAGTCGTTTGGGATTGTGCACAATGGGAGTGAATGGTGGGGTTTGGGACCATAGGGATTGTGCACAGGCGAAGTTAATGGTCAGGGGTTTGGATCTTTTATGATTGTGTGCAGTGGATAGGAATGGAAAGTGGCTTGGGTTCATTGCGATTGTGCACAGAGGGAGTAAACAGGGAGGGGTTTAGGTCCAGTGGGATTTGCCACAATGAGAGTGAAAGAGAAGAAATTTGCTCCCATTGGGATTTAATACATGGGAAGTGAATGGTAAGGGATTTAGATCCATTGGGATTGTGTACAGTGGGAATAGACGGAAAGGGGGTTGGGTCTATTGGGATTGTGAACAGAGGGAGTAAACAGGGAGGGGTTTAGGTCCAGTGGGATTTGCCACAGTGAGAGTGAAAGAGAAGGAATTTGCTCCCATTGGGATTGAATACAAGGGAAGTAAATGCTAAGAGATTTGGATCCATTGGGGTTGTGTACAGTGGGGTTGGACAGGAAAGGTTTTAGGTCCATTGGGATTGTGTACAGTGGGAGTGAATGGGAAGGGGTTTGGTTCCATTGGAATTGTGTACAGTGGTTAGACCTGTTGGGATTGTGTACGGTGGGATTGAACATTAAGGGTTTTGGGGTCATAAGGATTATGTCCAATGAGTGACCGGCAAGGCTTTGGGTAAATCTGGATTGTTATGAGTAGGAGTGAACAGGAAGGATTTTGATTTAATTGGGGTTGTATACAGTGGAAGTGAACAGGAATGGTTTTGAGCCATTGGTATTCTGTACAGTACAGTTGGATTGAAATGTAAGGGGTTTGTATCATTGGGATTGTGTAAAGTGCAAATGGACACGTAGGGTATTGGTCCATTGGATTATGTACAGTGGGAGTGAACGTTAAGGGGTTTGAGTCCATTGGATTATGTACAGAGGGAGTGAACGTTAAGGGGTTTGGGTCCATTGGATTATGTACAGTGGGACTGAACGTTAAGGTGTTTGAGTCCATTGGATTATGTACAGTGGGAGTGAATGTTAAGGGGTTTGGGTCCATTGGATTATGTACAGTGGGAGTGAACGTTAAGGGGTTTGGGTCCATTGGGTTATGTACAATGGGAGTGAACGTTAAGGGGTTTGGGTCCATTGGATTATGTACAGTGGGAGTGAACGTTAAGGTGTTTGGGTCCATTGGGTTTGTGTTCAGTGGGAGTGAATGTTAAGGGGTTTGGGTCCATTGGATTATGTTCAGTGGGAGTGAATGTTAAGGGGTTTGGGTCCATTGGGTTTGTGTTCGGTGGGAGTGAATGTTAAGGGGTTTGGGTCCATTGGATTATGTACAGTGGGAGTGAACATTAAGGGGTTTGGGTCCATTGGGATTATGTACAGTGGGAGTGAACGTTAAGGGGTTTGGGTCCATTAGATTATGTACAGTGGGAGTGAACGTTAAGGGGTTTGGGTCCATTGGGTTATGTACTGTGGGAGTGAATGTTAAAGGGTTTGGATCCATTGGATTATGTCCAGTGGGAGTGAACGTTAAGGGGTTTGGGTCAATTAGATTATGGACAGTGGGAGTGAACGTTAAGGGGTTTGGGTCCATTAGATTATGGACAGTGGGAGTGAACGTTAAGGGGTTTGGGTCCATTAGATTATGGACAGTGGGAGTGAACGTTAAGGGGTTTGGGTCCATTGGGTTATGTACTGTGGGAGTGAATGTTAAAGGGTTGGATCCATTGGATTATGTCCAGTGGGAGTGAACGTTAAGGGGTTTGGGTCAATTAGATTATGGACAGTGGGAGTGAACGTTAAGGGGTTTGGGTCCATTGGGTTATGTACTGTGGGAGTGAATGTTAAAGGGTTTGGATCCATTGGATTATGTCCAGTGGGAGTGAACGTTAAGGGGTTTGGGTCAATTAGATTATGGACAGTGGGAGTGAATGTTAAGGGGTTTGGGTCCATTGGATTATGTACAGTGGGAGTGAACGTTAAGGTGTTTGGGTCAATTAGATTATGGACAGTGGGAGTGAATGTTAAGGGGTTTGGGTCCATTGGATTATGTACAGTGGGAGTGAACGTTAAAGGGTTTGGATCCATTGGGATCGTGTATAGTGGGAGTGAATGGGAGGGGGTGTGGATCAATTGGTATCATGTACAGTTGGAGTGAACGGGAAGGAGTTTGGTTCCATTGGAATTCTATACAGGTGAAGTCAATGGCAAAGGGTTTGGGTCCACTTGCATTGTGTACAGTGAGAATGGATGGGAGGGGATTTGGGTCCATTGCGATTGTGTGCAGTGGGAGTGAAAGGTAGGTGGTTTGGATCCATTGGGATGGTGTACAGGGGGAGTGAAAGGTAGGTGGTTTGGATCCATTGGGATGGTGTACAGGGGGAGTGAAAGGTAGGTGGTTTGGATCCATTGGGATGGTGTACAGGGGGAGTGAAAGGTAGGTGGTTTGGATCCATTGGGATGGTGTACAGTGGGAGTGAAAGGTAGGTGGTTTGGATCCATTGGGATGGTGTACAGGGGGAGTGAAAGGTAGGTGGTTTGGATCCATTGGGATGGTGTACAGTGGGAGTGAAAGGTAGGTGGTTTGGATCCATTGGGATGGTGTACAGGGGGAGTGAAAGGTAGGTGGTTTAGATCCATTGGGATGGTGTGCAGGCGGAGTGAAAGGTAGGTGGTTTGGATCCATTGGGATGCTGTACAGGGGGAGTGAAAGGTAGGTGGTTTGGATCCATTGGGATGCTGTACAGGGGGAGTGAAAGGTAGGTGGTTTGGATCCATTGGGATGCTGTACAGGGGGAGTGAAAGGTAGGTGGTTTGGATCCATTGGGATGGTGTACAGGGGGAGTGAAAGGTAGGTGGTTTGGATCCATTGGGATGCTGTACAGGCGGAGTGAAAGGTAGGTGGTTTGGATCCATTGGGATGGTGTACAGGCGGAGTGAAAGGTAGGTGGTTTGGATCCATTGGGATGATGTACAGGGGGAGTGAATGGGTTTCTGACTGCAGTGCCGGCATGACTACATGAGGCTGATGTAGAGGTCGGTACCACAGACTTTCTGTCTCCCTGGGTCACTGTTATTGTCACTGCCTCCGACACAGCCTCCAGCAGCCACTCCCGTTTCTGCAGCAGCTGATCGGCCAGGTGAGTCAGCACCTGCACCGGCAACTCAAGAGTTTGAAAGAAAAAAAATCAATTATCTTTAAATTTATTTCCTGCAGATGCTCCTCTGCACAAAATTAGATTCCAGCAATACTGTGCGCTCTTTTTTTTCCACAGGCCTGCATCTCCCACCCAAAACCAAATGACTGGTGACTGGAATATGTTTCCACAAGTACCCCAGTCAGTAACTCATTGCCAGAATACTCCCTTATACAGGATCTAGCTCTAACAGATAATTGCTGTGTATTCTGTGGGGATCTCCCCACCTTTCAATTGGTCCATTGTCACAAGGCTGATTTATATTTGCCCCACTCTTGGGCGATGGGTTTGGGTTTGGGAACTCCATCCGTCCCAATCAGGGGGAAATGCATCTGTTCACATACAGCTCACAGGAAGCACAGAGTCAATGATCACACAAAGAGACCGACTTCAGGGTTAACGAATAGGATGCATGTTTGATGTCTGCCAATGTTACCATTGTCAATGAATCTTGAATTTCTGTTACCATTAATGTGGCCAGTGTTGGTTCAATTTCTGCGACAGTTAATCTTGTTGATGTCTGTTGAGTTTCAGTTACTCTTAGCCTTGTCAATTAGATCTATGTTTAAATTTATGCTGCATGTGCAAAAGGGGTTTGATGTATATTTAAAATGGGGAGTCACTTTCTGCTCACTTTTCTGAGATCAGTCGCTCTCTCAGTGGGACTGACTTCGCGATCAATGGTGAGCCTCCTTTCTTCCCCAACAGCCCAAAATCCAGATGTGTTTCCAAGAATTTCCTCATTCCCCCTTCAAACACTGTTATATTACCTTGTGTAAAATATGTTACTCACTTGCTTCTTACCGAATGATTCTGCATTCGATGTTCGTTAACTCTTCTAGTTGAAGCAAATTATTTATTGAGTAACGTAAACAAATAAACTGTGAGTTTGTTCTCTCTTCAACAACTATACCAGAGATTAAATAAACAAGATAAAATATAGATTAACTACGATTAGCAACACCTGCACTCTGAGCTATCTCTCTGTACCTCTGGTTACCAGTCACTACATCCACGAAGAGGCGGCAACTCGGCTTGAATCTGTCTTTTATACCCATCTCTAGTGCTGCCATCTAGTGATTACTTAGCTGTAACTTCTAAACATTAACCCCTTATATACATACAGATATGCAGATCACTACAAACACTTCCGGAGTCAGCGATTAAAAAGTCTCACACATTGACCTGTGCAGAGACTTTTATTACCAGCTATTTAAATCTCCAAATAACAACAAAAATAGAAAATATATTTTCATTTACAATGTTTTACATTTAATAATACAGAAGTGCCAACAATGAATGTGATATTTTAACAAGTAACTATGGAGAATCTATTGTGAGCGTAGCGTGGGTCGAGAGAGGCGGCCATTTTGTAAAATTGGGTCGCCGAAAAAGAAGTTTGAAAAACACAGGTTTAGATGGCAGTGGGTTTGGAAGGTGCTGTCTAAGGAACCTTGGTGAGTTACTGCAGTGCATCTTGTAGATGGTACACATGGCTCCCTACTGTTCGTCGGTGGTGGAAGGTTTGAATGTTTGTGGAAGGAGGAGCAATCAAGGGGGAGATCAGAAGGTGAGTTACTTGCCATAGGATTTCTAGCCTTTGACCTGCCCTGATAGCCACAGTATTAATATGGCTAGCCCAGTTCAGTTTCTGATCAATGGTAACCCCCAGGATGTTGATTGTGGGGGATTGAGCAATGGTTAGATCATCTCTTGTCGGAGATGATCATTGCCTGGCACTTATGTGGCATGAGTGTAAGTTGCCACTTATCAGCCCAAGCCTGATATTGTCCAGATCTTGCTGCACTTGGACATGGACTGCTTCATTATCTGAGGATTCGCGAATGGTGCTTAACATTGCGCAATCATCCGCCTAGGACACTACCCTGAGGAACTCCTGCAGTGATGTCTTGGAGCTGAGATGATTGACCTCCAACCACCACAACCATCTTCTTTTGTGCCAGATATAACTTCAAGCAGTGGCGAGTTTCTGATTCTCATTGACTCCAGTTGAGCTAGAGTTCCTTTGATGCCATACTCAGTCAAATGCTGCAGTTGTAGTGAATGGTAATGGGTTTGGGTCCATTGGGATTGTGTGCATGAGGAGAGAATGGGAAGGAATTTGGGTCCCTTGGGATTGTGTCCATTAGGAGTGAACGGGAAGACTTCCACTGGTAGCCATGGTGTGAGTGGTCGCACATTTGGTGGCTCCCACCCGTGGTACAATTTGTGGACCTTTTCCCCGGCTAATGGGTGGATTTGCTGAGTAAAAATGGTGCAGGAGCGGTGGTAGGAGAGAGTGTCCCATCGGTGGATGGATTCGTGGACCAGAAGTGGCCGAAAAAGAAGGGAACCGTTGGAGATAGCTGGAGTTGTGCCTGCGACACAGGTGAAGATGATGGAGGGTCAGGGATCGGCTCTACCCTCTCAATGGTCGACGAAGCAGCTTGTGGGCTTGTGGGCTTCCTTAATGAGAAGTTCACCCAGCAGAGGAAGTAGAATTTGGAGGACCTGGCTAGGGTGGTGGATCCGATAAAGGCGAGACTCAACTGCATGGAGACGAGGCTGGAGGCCCAGAGCCAGACGATCAAGAAGGTGGAGGAGATGGTGGGGAAGCACAAGGCGCAGCTTGCATTCATTGGCACCAGGGATGGGGGATAAATATAAGAACATAAGAACTAGGAGCAGGAGTAGGCCATCTGGCCCCTCGAGCCTGCTCCACCCTCCAATGAGATCATGGCTGATCTTTTGTGGACCTGTGGTGTTGCGCGAAGTAAATAATGGCATTCTGGGAAAAGTGGTCAACTTTTACAAAGTAAGAAAAGCCAAGCTCTCATAACCTAAAGCCTGCATTGAAAGCAGAAAAGGTCAACTTGACCTACAAACTGGCTGGCTCTGTAAACTTGATAAAACTAACTCGTCATAACCCAAAGCAGTCTAAATATGACAAGATAGGCCAGAACACATCTCTTACCATTTTTAAACAAGTCTGCTCCGTTTTTTAAACATGCGATCAAAAGACAAGATAATGATATGAGACCCCGAGTCCTCAAAGGTCAGCAAGGTGACGCCAGTTTTATGAGATTGCTTATGTTTTACTTTGATCAAATTCCTGACCAAGCTGTATTCATGTTATCTTGATTCTATAATGTATAAATATCGTCCTATTTCTCTGTAATAGCGCAGACTTGGAGAGGATCCAGCAGTTTGTATTTGACTGCTTTCCGACTCCAAGTTTCAGCTATTTCTGCATGTAGTTGTAATTCGCAAATAAAGCTTAGTTTATTTAGAAAGCTCGTTTCTTAACGAGCGTTGTTGAATCTTTCTGTCACAGTCCAGAAGCGGGAAGAATATTAACTACAACATACCCTGCTCCACTTTCCAGCCTGAACACCATAACCCTTAATCCCTTTATTCTTCAAAAAACTATCTATCTTTATCTTAAAAACATGTAATGAAGGAGCCTCAACTGCTTCACTGGGCAAGGAATTCCATAGATTCACAACCCTTTGGATGAAGAAGTTCTTCCTAATCTCAGTCCTAAATCTACTTCCCCTTATTTTGAGGCTATGTCCCCTAGTTCTGCTTTCACCCGCCAGTGGAAACAACCTCCCCGCATCTATCCTATCTATTCCCTTCATAATTTTATATGTTTCTATAGGATCCCCGCTCATCCTTCTAAATTCCAATGAGTACAGTCCCAGTCTACTCAACCTCTCCTCATAATCCAACCCCTTCAGCTCTGGGATGAACCTAGTGAATCTCCTCTGCACACCCTCCAGTGCCAGTACGTCCTTTCTCAAGTAAGGAGACCAAAACTGAACACAATACTCCAGGTGTGGCCTCACTAACGCCTTATACAATTGCATCATAATCAGAGATAATGGATCAGAGATGCGGGATAATCAGAGGCGGGTGCAGGAGAAAGTGGAGGACCTGGAGAATCGGTCTCGCAGCAGGCAAAATCGGAGGATTGTGGGACTGCCGGCACGTATGTTACTGAAATGTTCGAGAAGCTGCCGGGAGAGGGGGAATTTTTACGGTCCTTGGAAGTGGACTAGGCGCACAGGGCGCTGATGAGGAAGCTGCAGGGGAGCGAGCCGCCGAGTACGATGGTGGTGCGCCTGCACCGGTTCTTGGACAAGGAGTGGATCCTGAGGTGGACCAGGCAAATGAGGCGCTGTACTTGGGAGGGTATTGAGTTGCGTGTATACCAAGACCTGGGTGCGGAGTTGGCTGAGAGGAGAGCGGGATTCAACAAGGTGACGGCGTCCCTCTTTAAGAAGGGGGTGAAGTTTGGCATACTGTACCTGGCGCACCTGTGGGTGACCTATAAGGGTCGGGAGCTGTACTTCGGGACGCCTGGGGAGGTGATGGAATTTGTCAGGGACAATGAACTGGATAGGCGGACACTGAACTTTGGAGGAGATGTTCCCTTTCTGTTCGGGGTTTTCTGGGTTATTTTTGCTGCGTCCAGGGGCATTACTCTGTGTTTGTTCTTGGTGGGGGACAGGGTGTTTAGGATTTCTGCAGTACGAATCGGAACCCCTGGCCGGGGTGGAGGGAATGAGGTGTTTTTGGAGGGGTTGGAGTTCCTAAGAGTGGAGGGGGACCTGATGGAGGGTCTAGGTGCCCCCATTGGGCTGGTAGAAATGGAGGAGGGGCTGGAGGCGATGCAGTCGGGCAAGGCCCCGAGCCCGGATGGATATCCAGTGGAGTTTTACAAAAGGAGCTCGGGGATTCTGGGGCCCTTGTTGGTGAGGGCGTTTAACGAGGCTAGGGAGCGGGGGATACTCCACCCAATGCTGTCGCAGGCCCGAGCTCTTTGATTTTGAAGCGGGATAAGGATCCGGAGATGTGTTGGTCATTTCGGCCGATCTTACTGTTAACTGTGGACGCCAAATTATTGGCCAAGATCTTGACCTCGAGAATTGAGGACTGTGTGCCAGGGATGACAGGAGCGGGGGGACCAGACAGCGTTCGTCAAGGGGAGGCATCTGGTGGTGGTCGCCATGGATGCAGAGAAGGCCTTTGATCGGGTGGAGTGGGACTATTTGTGGGAGGTCCCAGGGCAGTTTGGGTTGAGGCAGGGTTTTGTGGATTGGGTCCGGCTGCTGCATCAGGCGAGTGTGCAGGTGAACCACAGGTGAGTGTGCAGATGAACCGCTGGTGAGTGTGCAGATGAACCGCTGGTGAGTGTGCAGGTGAACCGCTGGTGAGTGTGCAGGTGAACCGCTGGTGAGTGTGCAGGTGAACCGCTGGTGAGTGTGCAGGTGAACCGCTGGTGAGTGTGCAGATGAACCGCTGGTGAGTGTGCAGGTGAACCGCTGGTGAGTGTGCAGGTGAACCGTTGGTGAGTGTGCAGATGAACCGCTGGTGAGTGTGCAGGTGAACCGTTGGTGAGAGTGCAGGTGAACCGCTGGTGAGCGTGCAGGTGAACCGCTGGTGAGCGTGCAGGTGAACCGCTGGTGAGCGTGCAGATGAACCGCTGGTGAGTGTGCAGATGAACCGCTGGTGAGTGTGCAGATGAACCGCTGGTGAGTGTGCAGGTGAACCGCTGGTGAGTGTGCAGGTGAACCGCTGGTGAGTGTGCAGGTGAACCGCTGGTGAGTGTGCAGGTGAACCGCTGGTGAGTGTGCAGGTGAACCGCTGGTGAGTGTGCAGGTGAACCGCTGGTGAGTGTGCAGATGAACCGCTGGTGAGTGTGCAGATGAACCGCTGGTGAGTGTGCAGATGAACGGCTGGTGAGTGTGCAGGTGAACCGCTGGTGAGTGTGCAGGTGAACTGCTGGTGAGTGTGCAGGTGAACCAGGTGAACTCAGACTATTTTAGGCTTCACCGGGGAATGAAGCCGGGATATCCACTCTCCCCATTGCAGGTGGAGGCGGCCACATGTAAGGACACGGGTTTAGGGGCACTGCTAACGGTGCCTTTGCCGTTCTCACCAACCAGGTACTCCACAAGCCCGGTACCGGTGGCTGGTCTGAGGGTGTGGGGACAGTGGTAGAGGATCTGGGTTTGGAGGGGGTGTCGGTGCGGGCAATTTGTTGCAACCACTGGTTTTCTCCAGGGGGGGCTGGATGGGGGTTTCGGGATTGGCAACGGGCAGGGATCGAGTGGTTTGGGGATTTGTTTATCGGTGGGGGAGGGAAGGCATCGGGAATCTGTAAAGAGCTTCTGGATTGGGAGGCTCCCTCCCAATAGGGAGGTGAAGGGGAAGTGGGAGGAAGTGCTGGGTCGGGAGCTGGAGGCTGGGTTGTGGGAGGACATCCTGAGGAGAGACACCCCCACCAGAAGGGCCCCAGAACCCCCGAGTTCCTTTTGTAAAACTCCACTGGATATCCATCCGGGCCCGGGGCCTTGCCGGACTGCATCGCCTCCAGCCCTTCCTCCAGCCCCTCCTCCACTTCTACCAGCCCAATGGGGCACCTAGACCTTCCATCAGGTCCTCCTCCACTCTTGGGAACTTCAACCCCTCCAAAAACCGCCTCATCCCCTCCAGCCCGGCCAGGAGTTCCGATTCGTACAGTCTACTGCAGAAATCCCTAAACACCCCATGAGGTTCAAAAGCACGTTCCCTACTCTGTCCTTCACTTTCCCGATCTACCTCGATGCCACCTGATTCCTCAACTGCTGCGCAAGCATCCTGCTCGTCTTCTCCCCAGATTCATAAGATGGGAAAGTGTTTGTGGTGAATGTGATTCACACCGGATTGTAACCTGTATATACATGTGGCTATATTGTAAGTGCAATTGCACTATCTGACCTCCAGGGGGAGTAGCTCTGGGAATGCTTGAGAGTTGTACGGGGCTCCTCCCTTGGCTCTGCCCAGGGCTCCTCCCCCGGGAGCTGCTGTATAAAGATCAGTGCCACAGGGTCAGCCGGCCAGTTCACCGAAAGTTCAACGGCTAACAGGCTGGCTCTGTTGTAAGTATATTAAAACCGCTATTTTAATCCTACAAGCACGTGTCCGTAGAATTGTTGGTTCCAACAGTGTTTGCTTCCATTCAGATTGTGTAGAATGGGAGTGAATGGGAAGCTGTTTGGATCCATTGGGGCTACGTAGAGTGGGAGTGAACGGGAAGGGATTTATGTCCATTAGGATTGTATACAGTGGGATTAATGCATCTCATCGTGCGCCAGGCTCAGCCGTATACAATTTAAGGTGGTTTTCAGGGTACATATGACTGTGGCCCAGATGAGCAGGTTCTTTGAAGGGGTGGCGGATAGGTGTGAACGGTGTGCGGGTGGGCCTGCAAATCGTGTCCATATGTTTTGGGCATGTCCGAAGCTTCGGGGATTCTGGCAGGGTTTTGCTGACGTCATGTCGGAGGCACTGAAGGTAAGGGTGGTTCCGAGTCCACAGGTGGTGATTTCTGATCTGTCAAGTTGTTTAGATCCAATGGGATTGTGTACAGTGGGAATGAACGATAGGGATTTGGGTCCATTGGGATTGTGTACAGTGGGAGTGAATGGGAAGGGGTTTGGGTCCATTGGGACTGAGTACAGTGGGAGTGAAAGGGAAGGGGTTTGGGTCCATTGGGATTGTGTACAGTGGGAATGAACGATAGGGATTTGGGTCCATTGGGATTGTGTACAGTGGGAGTGGATGGGAAGATGTTTGCTTACATTCAGACTGTGTACAGTGGGAGTGAATGGGAAGGGATTTGAGTCCATTGGGATTGTGTACAGTGGGAGTGGATGGGAAGGTGTTTGCTTACATTCAGACTGTGTACAGTGGGAGTGAATGGGAAGGGATTTGAGTCCATTGGGATTGTGTACAGTGGGAGTGAATGGGAAGGGGTTTGGGTCCATTGGAACTGTACCCAATAGGAGTGAACAGGATTGGGTTTGGGTATACATGGATTGTGTCCAGTGGGAGTCAATGGGAATGGTGTTGGCCCCTTGGGATTGTGTACAGTGGGAGTGAATGGGAAGGGATTTGAGTCCATTGGGATTGTGTACAGAGGGAGTGAATGGGAAGGGATTTGGGTCCATTGGGATTATGTACAGTGGGAGTGAATGGGAAGGGATTTGGGTCCATTGGGATTATGTACAGTGGGAGGGAACAATTTAGATTGTGCATTGGGTATTTTGTTATTTCAGTTTTCAAACATGATCCCGTGTCTTCATGCGTTAATGTGACTAAAACTCTCTGCAACAGGCTCTCCGGATACTTGACCTGCCGCCTCTGAAACAGCTGATCAGTTTGAAATGGAATAAATATGGGAAATATTATTTCCGCATCCTGACCATCCTTTACCTGTTTTACATCATCACCTTCACCCTCTGCTGTGCCCATCGCCCATTGAAACTCCGACGAGGAAACATCACTGATTCCAGAGACACAACAATCTACATTCAGAGAAACCTCCAGGTGACAGACTGTGTCTCAGCTGTTTGTATGCAAGTGTGTGTGAGTGTGTTCGAGTGAGTGAGTATGTTTGTTCGAGTGTGTGTGTGAGTATGTTTGTTTGTGAATGTGTGTGTGAGTGAGTGTTAGTGAATGTGTGCTGTGAGTGAGTGTGTGTGAGTATGTGTTGGTAACTGTGAGTGTATGAGTGTGTGTGCTCATGTGTGACTGTGTGTGTTTGTGAGTGTGTGAGTGTGAGGGAGTACGTGGGTGTGTGTGCTAGTGTGAGTGAGCATTTGAGAATGTGTGTAAGAGTATGAGTGAGTGTGTGTGGGTGTGAATTAATGTGTGCAAATGCGAGTGTACATGAGTGTGTATGTGTGTGCTAAAGTTTGACTGTGTTTGAGAGTGTGAATGTGTGAGCTTGCGTGCGAGTGTCAGGGTGTGAGAGTGAATGTGAGAGTGAGTGTGAGAGTGTAAGTCTTTGTACGTGTCAGTATGAGATGATTGTGTGTGTGAGGGTGTTTGTGTGTGTCTGTGAGAGAGAATGTATATGCAAGAGTGTGCGAGTGTGAGTGTGCATGTGTGTGTGTCAGAAGATGAGTGTGTGTGTGAGGGTGTTTGTGTGTGTCTGAGACTGAGAGAGAGAATGTATATGAGAGGGTGTGTGAGAGTCTGAGACTCTGAGTGTGTGTGTGTGTGTGTGAGCGTGTGTGTGAGCGTGTGTGAGTGTGAGAGAGTGTGTGAGTGTGAGAGTGAATGAGGGTGAAAGTGTGTGTTTCAGTATGTGAGTGTGTGCGAGAGTGTGAGTGTGTGTACGTGTGTGTGTGATTGTGAGAGTGTGTGTAGTTGCACATGTGTGTGTGTCTAAGAGAGGGAGACTGTGTGAGAGAGAGTGTATATGAGTGTGTGCGACAGTGTGTGTATATTTGTGAGTGAGTGGGTGTGAGAGTGTGTATGAGTGTGTGTTTGAGAGTGTGTGTGCAAATGAGTGTGCATGTGAGTGTGTGTCAGAAGATGAGAGAGTGTGTGAGGGTTGTGTGTGTGTCTGAGTCTGTGAATGTATATGAGAGAGTGTGCATGTGAGTGTGTGTCAGAAGATGAGTGTGTGAGGGTGTCTGTGTGTGTCTGAGAGAGACTGTGTGTGAGAGAATGTATATGAGAGTGTGTGTGTGTCAGTATGTGATTGTTTGAGTGTGTGACAGTGTGTGATTATGAGTGAGTGACGGTGAAAATGTGTGTTTCAGTACGTGAGCGTGTGCAAGTGTGAGTGTAAGTGTGTGTGCGATTGTGAGAGTGTGTGTGAGTGTTTGCATATTTGTGAGTATGTGTGTTTGAGAGTGTGTGAGTGTAACTGCGTGTGTGTGTATGAGAATGTAAGTGTGTAAGAGTACATATGTGAGTGTGTATGTGAGAGAGGGTTTGTGTGTGTGAGTGTTTATGATAGTGTGAGAGTGAGTACATTTGTTAGTGAAGGTGTGAGAGTGGAAGTCTGAGATGGTATGTTGCTGTGCATATGTGAAAGTTTGTGTGTGTGTGTGTGTGAGTATGTGTGAGATAATGTGTGTGAGAATGTGTGTGAGTATGTTTGTGTGAGAGTGTGTACATACGTGTGTGTCTGTGTGAGAGGGAGTGTGAGAGTGTGAGAGAGGGAGGGAGTGTGAGAGGGAGATTGTGAGACAGTGTGGGTGACAGTGGTTGTGAGTATGGGTGTAAGTGTGTATGCGTGAATGAGTGGGAATGAGTGTGAGTGAGTGTCTCAGTGTGAGAGTGTCTGTGTGTGTGAGTGTCTATGTGTGAATGTGTACATGTGTGATAGTGTGTGTGCGAGAGTGTGTGTGAAAGAGTGAGTGAGTGTGACTGACTGTTGGTGTGTATAAGCTGATTGAGTGTGTGTAAATGTGAGTGTGAGAGTGAGTGTGAGTGCATGTGAATGTGAGTCAGATAGTGAGTGTGAGTGAGTGTGTAAGTGAGTGAGACTGCGTGGCTTCGATAGAGTGGACGTGGAGAGGATGTTTCCACTTGTAGGAAAAACTAGAACCACAGGACACAATCTCAGACTAAATGGACGATCCTTTTCAACAGAGATCAGGAGGAATTTCTTTAGCCAGAGACTGCTGAATCTGTGGAACTCTGCCGCAGAAGGCTGTGGAGGCCAAATCACTGAGTGTCTTTAAGACAGAGATATAGGTTCATGATCAATAAGGGAATCAGGGGTTATGGTAAAAGGCATGAGAATGGGGATGATAAAACTATCAGCCATGATTGAATGGCGGAGAAGAGATGATGGGCCAATGGCCTAATTCTGCTCCTATGTCTTATGGTCTTATGGTATTTTGAGTGGTGAGTGTGAGTGAGTGATTGTTGTATTGCTGACTGTTCTGAGCATCAACTCTAATCCTAACTCAGTTTCTCTGTGTTTGGTAGGAAGCCTATACTCAGCACGAGGATCAAATTCGATTGGTGGGAGAAATATTGAGTGTGTTTGGAGCCCTTGTCATTCTACTGTTAGAGGTAAAATATGTCTTGGTGAGGTAGTGACAATATATCCATCTTGATGTTAATCAGGCTTCCTGACACTGTCACTCAGAAACCCCTCTCCCTCAGTACCCTGTATTACTGATTGTATCTCTATTGATGTTAATTCAGTTCCCTCACACTGTCACTCAGTAACCTCTCTCCCCCCAGCACCCTGTGTTACCGACTGTATCTCTATTGATGTTAATCCAGCTCCCTCACACTGTCACTCAGTAACCCCTCTCCCCCAGCACCCTGTGTTACCGACTGTATCTCTATTGATGTTAATCCATCTCCCTCACACTCACTCAGTCACCCCTCTCCCCTAGCACCCTGTGTTACTAACTGTATCTCTATTGATGTTAATCCAGCTCCTTCACACCGTCACTCAGTAATCCCTATCCCCAGCACCCTGTGTTACTAACTGTATCTCCACTGATATTAATCCAGCTCCCTCACAATGTCACTCAGTAATCCCTATCTCCCAGTGTCATAATAGCCACTCATGTATATAATGAGATGCAGACAGGCAGTGATTGACACATAGGATGACCAATGAACACACAACACAGAACAACCAATCACCAGACAAGACACCACCGCTATAAAGCCCACAGGGCACTGACTCCCGCTCTTTTCGGAACCCAGACACTGAGACAGTCAGAGTTCGCAAGTCAGTGGACATTATTGCCATGTGGTAGCTAGTAAGTCTGGTCGAGCCAGTAAGAGGCCGTCAGTAGGATTAGTAGAGTGTCAACCCACAGCTGAACATGTACAGCCGTTCATAGTTTAAATAAAACAGTGTTGGATCATCTCCGGTGTTAGACATTTGTTTCTAGCTTCCCTGCATTGAGTTGCAGTCAATGTCAAACCAGCCCGCCTAACACATCATGGTACCAGAGTAATATTAATCCAGCCGAACCTACCTTGAGTGAATCTGCAACGACCAGAAAGCGGCCATCCAGTGAAATGGAAAACATCCAGCCTCCTCCGCAGCTCCGCATCTCCAGCAACCTCGCCGCCAATTGGAAAATCTTCAAGCAAAAGTTCCTCCTGTATATCGAGGCCTCCGACCTCGAGGCAGCATCGGATGCAAGAAAGATTGCGCTACTTCTCTTGACCGCGGGGGATCACGCCATCCATATCTACAACTCGCTTACGTTCGCCGATGGCGAAGACAAGACGGAGTTTAAAACGGTTCTGCTAAAATTCGATCGACAGCCACTGTGACATTGAAGTGAATGAGAGCTTTGAACGGTACATCTTCCAACAGAGACTTCAGGGTAAGGATGAACCTTTTCAGTCCTTCCTGACCCATCTCTGCATACTGGCGCAGTCATGTAATTATGGCTCGACGGCTGATTCCATGATCCGGAATCAGATCGTTTTCGGGGTCCACTCCAATTCCCTGCGACAGCAGCTCCTCAAAATCAAACAGCTAACCCTCTCCGTCGCTATTCAGACGTGCATGGTCCATGAGCATGCCAAGAATTGTTACTCCCACATCAGGTTGGCAGAAACTGTAAAACTGGCCTCCCACGAGGCAGAATGGGTGCAAGCCATTGCGAAAACGCAAGGCCTGAGTATTGAGGGGAGTGGCCATTTCACGCGCTTTTTCCGGGTCCCTATGCATGCGCGCCACAAACGAGTGGACGACGAGGCCGACAACCCTAATGCGCAGGTGCGTACGTCTGCCGACCGCACTGCGAATGCACGTTGGCGCACGGAACGCGCTGACGTCAGTGTTATGATGTGTCCGAATTGTGGCTCCGCCCATTTAAAGCGGCAATGTCCAGCCAAAGGACGGCGATGCCGACAGTGTGGGAAGCCTGGCCATTACGCGGCCTGCTGCAGGTCCGCTCCACCTATTATCAGCCAGCGATCCCAGACACAGCGCAGAAACATCCGCTCGGTACAACAAGACATGCAGGATTCTGATCCCGACAGCCCAATGGATCCCGATGCTGATTGCCTCGAATCTCCATATCGGGTGGGCACCATAACCACACGCGAGCTGGTCCCCACTGCACCGGTAACCCGCCTCTCGATCCTCAGTGTGGATCCCTGACGATGAGTGGTGTGCTGTCCTCACAGTCAACCAGGCTCGCATCCGATTTAAACTGGACACCATCGCGTCTGCGAACCTCATATCACAGTCAGATCTCAACAGCATCCGTGACCGGCCTAGCATTTTTCCACCAGCCTGCCAACTCCTCAACTACAATGGCAATGCCATGGCTAAGGGTATCTCACAAGGAATTCAAGGCAACTTTACGATTCAAGATCGTTCGGCCTGACAGGGCGTCCCTGCTTGGTGCTCATGCCTGCAAGCTCCTGAATCTGGTCCAGCGAGTCCACACCATGTCCTCGATACTGGCGACTACCCCGACCGATGTGAATCTCCAGGCCGAGATAGACGACATTCTCACACAATACAATGTGTTTGATGGAATGGGCATGCTCTCATATCGCTACAAAATTCTGCGAAAGCCGAATGCCACACCAGTGATCCATGCACCACGCTGGGTGCTGGTTCCTCTCAAGGATCGCCTAAAAAAGCAGCTGCAAGACCTCCAAGACCAGGGCATCATCTCAAAGGTCACGGAACCAACAGACTGGGTCAGCTCCATGGTCTGCATAAAAAAAACCCCTGGTGAACTCCGCATTTGCATTGATCCCAAAGACCTGAACCGCAACATCATGCAAGAGCGCTACCCGATTCCGAAGCGTGAAGAGTTGACCAGTGAGATGGCTCATGCCAGATTCTTCAACAAGTTGGACACCTCCCGGGGTTTCTGGCTGGACGCGTCCAGTCGGAAGCTGTGCACGTTCAACACTCCGTTCGGCCGCAATTGCTACAACCGCATGCCCTTCGGTATCATATCAGCTTCCGAAGTATTTCATCGCATCATGAAGCAAATGATGGAGGGCATTGAGGGGGAGCGAGTTTATGTAGACGACATGATCGGCTGATCCACGATGCCCGAGGATCACAGTGCCCGCCTCAATCAGGTCTTCCAGCAGATTCATGAAAACGGCCTCCAGCTCAACAGGGCCAAATGCTCGTTTGGTCAATCCGCTATCAAGCTTCTGGGTGACCACATTTCACAACATGGGGTGCAACCTGACGCCGACAAGGTACTAGTGATCAACGCCATGAAGACCCCGGAGGACAAGAAGGCGGTCCTCCGCTTTGTTCTCGGGAAATTCATTCCCAAATTGGCAGCCCACATCACGGCCCTCCGGCATCTCGTAAAGAAGTCAACAGTGTTCCAGTGGCTGCCCACCCATGAAAAGGAGTGGCTCGAGCTAAAGGCAAAGCTCACCACAGCCCCAGTACTGGCAGTCTTTGACGCAACCAAGCACACCAAGATATCTACTGAAGTTAGCCAGGACGGCATTAGGCCGGTGCTCCTCCAGCGAGATGACTCCTCGTCCTGGGCTCCAGTGGCATATGCCTCCAGGGCCATGATGCCGACCGAGCAACGGTATGCCCAGATCGAGAAGGAGTGCTTGGGTCTCCTGACAGGAATAGTCAAGTTTCATGACTACGTATACGGCCTGCCAAAGTTCACGGTGGAAACAGGCCATCGGCCTTTAGTCCACATAATCCAGAAGGATTTAAATGACATGACAACTCGGCTAGAGCGAATTCTCCTTCACCTCCGCTGATATGACTTCGAACTTGTCTACACACCTGGGTAAGGAGCTGATCATCGCAGATGCCCTATCCATTACCACGCCGCATGAACAGGGCAACTTCATCTGCCACATAGAGGCACAGGTGCAGTTGTGTGCCAGCAACCTACCAGCCACTGATGAACGAATGGTCCAAAAACATGAAGAAACTGCCAAGGATCCTCTACTGCAGCGTGTGATGCAACACCTCGTCCATGGTTGGCAAAAGGGGCAGTGTCCCCAGTTCTTTAACGTTAAGGACGAGTTAATGGTCATTGAGGGAATCCTTCTTAAACTGAACAGGATCGTCATTCCTCAAAGCATGCTAGCAATGGTGCTCGGACAGATCCATGAGGGTCACCTTGGGGTCGCAAAATGTCGACGCAGAGCTCGGGAGGCAGTTTATTGGCTGGGCATTAACCAGGACATTGCTAACACGGTCCTCAACTGCCCAACCTGCCAGAAATTTCAACCGAAGAAACACTGCAGCAGCACCAGCTTGTGGCCTCTCCGTGGTCTAAAGTGGGGGTAAACCTCTTTCACGCCAAGGGGCGTGATTACGTGCTTTTGGTCGACTACTTCTCGGAGGTGGTGAAATTGTCGGACCTTACGTCTAGGTCCGTCATCAAAGCCTGCAAAGAGACGTTTGCCAGACATGGGATGCCACTCACAGTAATCAGTGACAACGGTCCGTGTTTTTACAGTCAGGAATGGTCTGATTTTGCACAATCCTACAACTTCAGACACATCATCTCCAGTCCCCATTACCCGCAATCAAACGGGAAGGCCGAGAAAGGGGTCCATATCGTCAAGCGGTTGTTGTGCAAGGCTGCAGACTCAGCACCCGATTTCAATTTGGCTCTGCTGGCCTACAGGGCGGCCCCTCTGTCGACTGGTTTGTCTCCAGCGCTGATGCTCATGAACCGCAACTTGAGGACGACTGTTCCAGCCATTCACATTCCGGACCTTGACCACCTCACGGTGTTGCAAAAAGTGCATCGGAACAGGGACCAGCAGATCACGTACGATGCTCATGCCACGGATCAAACTGCGCTGGCTCCCACAGATGTTGTTTGCGTCCAGTTGCCTGAGGGAGGTCGGTCGGTTCCAGCTGTTGTTGTCAGGAAGGCCGCCCCAAGGGCTTTCATTGTTCAAATGGCTGACGGCTCCATTCTCCGGCTCAACAGGAGGGCGTGCGGAGAGTTACCTGCCCACTACCTGACCACATTGCTCCACTGGTTATCATGCCTCCTCCGGACGTTTCCTGCCATGAGGCCACCGATCTGCCAGCAATCCCACCTGTCCACGACACCGCCGCAATGCCAGCAATCCCGCCGCAATAGCAGCAATCCCGCCTGTCCATGACACCGCCGCAATGCCAGCAATCCCGCCGCAATAGCAGCAATCCCGCCTGTCCATGACACCGCCGCAATGCCAGCAATCCCGCCGCAATGCCAGCAATCCCGCCGCAATGGCAGCAATCCCGCCGCAATGGCAGCAATCCCACCTGTCCACGACACCGCCGCAATGCCAGCAATCCCGCCGCAATAGCAGCAATCCCGCCTGTCCATGACACCGCCGCAATGGCAGCAATCCCGCCGCAATGCCAGCAATCCCACCTGTCCACGACACCGCCGCAATGCCAGCAATCCCGCCGCAATGCCAGCAATCCCACCTGTCCACGACACCGCCGCAATGCCAGCAATCATGCCGCAATGCCAGCAATCCCGCCTGTCCATGACACCGCCGCAATGCCAGCAATCCCGCCGCAATGCCAGCAATCCCGCCGCAATGCCAGCAATCCCGCCGCAATGCCAGCAATCCCGCCGCAATGCCAGCAATCCCGCCGCAATGCCAGCAATCCCGCCGCAATGCCAGCAATCCCGCCGCAATGCCAGCAATCCCGCCGCAATGGCAGCAATCCCGCCGCAATGGCAGCAATCCCACCTGTCCACGACACCGCCGCAATGCCAGCAATCCCGCCGCAATGCCAGCAATCCCGCCTGTCCATGACACCGCCGCAATGCCAGCAATCCCGCCGCAATGCCAGCAATCCCACCTGTCCATGACACCGCCGCAATGGCAGCAATCATGCCGCAATGCCAGCAATCCCGCCGCAATGCCAGCAATCCCGCCGCAATGGCAGCAATCCCGCCGCAATGGCAGCAATCCCACCTGTCCACGACACCGCCGCAATGGCAGCAATCCCGCCGCAATGGCAGCAATCCCACCTGTCCACGACACCGCCGCAATGGCAGCAATCCCGCCGCAATGGCAGCAATCCCACCTGTCCACGACACCGCCGCAATGCCAGCAATCCCGCCGCAATGGCAGCAATCCCACCTGTCCATGACACCGCCGCAATGCCAGCAATCCCGCCGCAATGCCATCAATCCCACCTGTCCATGACACCGCCGCAATGGCAGCAATCCCGCCGCAATGGCAGCAATCCCACCTGTCCACGACACCGCCGCAATGCCAGCAATCCCGCCGCAATGCCATCAATCCCACCTGTCCATGACCCCGCCGCAATGCCAGCAATCCCGCCGCAATGCCAGCAATCCCGCCGCAATGGCAGCAATCCCGCCGCAATGCCAGCAATCCCGCCGCAATGGCAGCAATCCCGCCGCAATGCCAGCAATCCCGCCGCAATGCCAGCAATCCCGCCGCAATGCCAGCAATCCCGCCGCAATGGCAGCAATCCCGCCGCAATGCCAGCAATCCCGCCTGTCCACGACACCGCCGCAATGCCAGCTCCCTCACACTGTCACTCAGTAACCCCTCTCCCCCAGCACCCTGTGTTACTGACTGTATCTCTACTGATGTTAATCCAGCTCCCTCACACTGTCACTCAGTAACCCCTCTCCCCCAGCACCCTGTGTTACTGACTGTATCTCTACTGATGTTAATCCAGCTCCCTCACACTGTCACTCAGTAACCCTCTCTCCCCCAGCACCCTGTGTTACTGACTGTATCTCTACTGATGTTAATCCAGCTCCCTCACACTGTCACTCAGTAACCCCTCTCCCCCAGCACCCTGTGTTACTGACTGTATCTCTACTGATGTTAATCCAGCTCCCTCACACTGTCACTCAGTAACCCCTCTCCCCCAGCACCCTGTGTTACTGACTGTATCTCTACTGATGTTAATCCAGCTCCCTCACACTGTCACTCAGTAACCCCTCTCCCCCAGCACCCTGTGTTACTGACTGTATCTCTACTGATGTTAATCCAGCTCCCTCACACTGTCACTCAGTAACCCCTCTCCCCCAGCACCCTGTGTTACTGACTGTATCTCTACTGATGTTAATCCAGCTCCCTCACACTGTCACTCAGTAACCCCTCTCCCCCAGCACCCTGTGTTACTGACTGTATCTGTACTGATGTTAATCCAGCTCCCTCACACTGTCACTCAGTAACCCCTCTCCCCCAGCACCCTGTGTTACTGACTGTATCTGTACTGATGTTAATCCAGCTCCCTCACACTGTCACTCAGTAACCCCTCTCCCCCCCAGCACCCTGTGTTACTGACTGTATCTCTACTGATGTTAATCCAGCTCCCTCACACTGTCACTCAGTAAACCCTCTCCCCCAGCATCCTGTGTTACTGACTGTATCTCTATTGATGTTAATCCAGCTCCCTCACACTGTCACTCAGTAACCCCTCTCCCCCAGCACCCTGTGTTACTGACTGTATCTGTACTGATGTTAATCCAGCTCCCTCACACTGTCACTCAGTAACCCCTCTCCCCCAGCACCCTGTGTTACTGACTGTATCTGTACTGATGTTAATCCAGCTCCCTCACACTGTCACTCAGTAACCCCTCTCCCCCAGCACCCTGTGTTACTGACTGTATCTGTACTGATGTTAATCCAGCTCCCTCACACTGTCACTCAGTAACCCCTCTCCCCCAGCACCCTGTGTTACTGACTGTATCTCTACTGATGTTAATCCAGCTCCCTCACACTGTCACTCAGTAACCCCTCTCCCCCAGCTCCCTGTGTTACTGACTGTATCTCTACTGATGTTAATCCAGCTCCCTCACACTGTCACTCAGTAACCCCTCTCCCCCAGCACCCTGTGTTACTGACTGTATCTCTACTGATGTTAATCCAGCTCCCTCACACTGTCACTCAGTAACCCCTCTCCCCCAGCACCCTGTGTTACTGACTGTATCTCTACTGATGTTAATCCAGCTCCCTCACACTGTCACTCAGTAACCCCTCTCCCCCAGCACCCTGTGTTACTGACTGTATCTCTATTGATGTTAATCCAGCTCCCTCACACTGTCACTCAGTAACCCCTCTCCCCAGCACCCTGTGTTACTGACTGTATCTCTACTGATGTTAATCCAGCTCCCTCACACTGTCACTCAGTAACCCCTCTCCCCCAGCACCCTGTGTTACTGACTGTATCTCTACTGATGTTAATCCAGCTCCCTCACACTGTCACTCAGTAACCCCTCTCCCCCAGCACCCTGTGTTACTGACTGTATCTCTACTTGATGTTAATCCAGCTCCCTCACACTGTCACTCAGTAACCCCTCTCCCCCAGCACCCTGTGTTACTGACTGTATCTCTACTGATGTTAATCCAGCTCCCTCACACTGTCACTCAGTAACCCCTCTCCCCCAGCACCCTGTGTTACTGACTGTATCTCTACTGATGTTAATCCAGCTCCCTCACACTGTCACTCAGTAACCCCTCTCCCCCAGCACCCTGTGTTACTGACTGTATCTCTACTGATGTTAATCCAGCTCCCTCACACTGTCACTCAGTAACCCCTCTCCCCCAGCACCCTGTGTTACTGACTGTATCTCTACTGATGTTAATCCAGCTCCCTCACACTGTCACTCAGTAACCCCTCTCCCCAGCACCCTGTGTTACTGACTGTATCTCTACTGATGTTAATCCAGCTCCCTCACACTGTCACTCAGTAACCCCTCTCCCCCAGCACCCTGTGTTACTGACTGTATCTGTACTGATGTTAATCCAGCTCCCTCACACTGTCACTCAGTAACCCCTCTCCCCCAGCACCCTGTGTTACTGACTGTATCTCTACTGATGTTAATCCAGCTCCCTCACACTGTCACTCAGTAACCCCTCTCCCCCAGCACCCTGTGTTACTGACTGTATCTCTACTGATGTTAATCCAGCTCCCTCACACTGTCACTCAGTAACCCCTCTCCCCCAGCACCCTGTGTTACTGACTGTATCTCTACTGATGTTAATCCAGCTCCCTCACACTGTCACTCAGTAACCCCTCTCCCCCAGCACCCTGTGTTACTGACTGTATCTGTACTGATGTTAATCCAGCTCCCTCACACTGTCACTCAGTAACCCCTCTCCCCCAGCACCCTGTGTTACTGACTGTATCTCTACTGATGTTAATCCAGCTCCCTCACACTGTCACTCAGTAACCCCTCTCCCCCAGCACCCTGTGTTACTGACTGTATCTCTACTGATGTTAATCCAGCTCCCTCACACTGTCACTCAGTAACCCCTCTCCCCCAGCACCCTGTGTTACTGACTGTATCTCTACTGATGTTAATCCAGCTCCCTCACACTGTCACTCAGTAACCCCTCTCCCCCAGCACCCTGTGTTACTGACTGTATCTCTACTGATGTTAATCCAGCTCCCTCACACTGTCACTCAGTAACCCCTCTCCCCCAGCACCCTGTGTTACTGACTGTATCTCTACTGATGTTAATCCAGCTCCCTCACACTGTCACTCAGTAACCCCTCTCCCCCAGCACCCTGTGTTACTGACTGTATCTCTACTGATGTTAATCCAGCTCCCTCACACTGTCACTCAGTAACCCCTCTCCCCCAGCCCCTGTGTTACTGACTGTATCTGTACTGATGTTAATCCAGCTCCCTCACACTGTCACTCAGTAACCCCTCTCCCCCAGCACCCTGTGTTACTGACTGTATCTCTATTGATGTTAATCCAGCTCCCTCACACTGTCACTCAGTAACCCCTCTCCCCCAGCTCCCTGTGTTACTGACTGTATCTCTATTGATGTTAATCCAGCTCCCTCACACTGTCACTCAGTAACCCCTCTCCCCCAGCACCCTGTGTGACTGACTGTATCTGTACTGATGTTAATCCAGCTCCCTCACACTGTCACTCAGTAACCCCTCTCCCCCAGCACCCTGTGTTACTGACTGTATCTGTACTGATGTTAATCCAGCTCCCTCACACTGTCACTCAGTAACCCCTCTCCCCCAGCACCCTGTGTTACTGACTGTATCTCTATGATGTTAATCCAGCTCCCTCACACTGTCACTCAGTAACCCCTCTCCCCCAGCACCCTGTGTTACTGACTGTATCTCTACTGATGTTAATCCAGCTCCCTCACACTGTCACTCAGTAACCCCTCTCCCCCAGCACCCTGTGTTACTGACTGTATCTCTACTGATGTTAATCCAGCTCCCTCACACTGTCACTCAGTAACCCCTCTCCCCAGCACCCTGTGTTACTGACTGTATCTCTACTGATGTTAATCCAGCTCCCTCACACTGTCACTCAGTAACCCCTCTCCCCCAGCACCCTGTGTTACTGACTGTATCTCTACTGATGTTAATCCAGCTCCCTCACACTGTCACTCAGTAACCCCTCTCCCCCAGCACCCTGTGTTACTGACTGTATCTCTACTGATGTTAATCCAGCTCCCTCACACTGTCACTCAGTAACCCCTCTCCCCCAGCACCCTGTGTTACTGACTGTATCTCTACTGATGTTAATCCAGCTCCCTCACACTGTCACTCAGTAACCCCTCTCCCCAGCACCCTGTGTTACTGACTGTATCTCTACTGATGTTAATCCAGCTCCCTCACACTGTCACTCAGTAACCCCTCTCCCCCAGCACCCTGTGTTACTGACTGTATCTCTACTGATGTTAATCCAGCTCCCTCACACTGTCACTCAGTAACCCCTCTCCCCCAGCACCCTGTGTTACTGACTGTATCTCTACTGATGTTAATCCAGCTCCCTCACACTGTCACTCAGTAACCCCTCTCCCCCAGCACCCTGTGTTACTGACTGTATCTCTACTGATGTTAATCCAGCTCCCTCACACTGTCACTCAGTAACCCCTCTCCCCAGCACCCTGTGTTACTGACTGTATCTCTACTGATGTTAATCCAGCTCCCTCACACTGTCACTCAGTAACCCCTCTCCCCCAGCACCCTGTGTTACTGACTGTATCTCTACTGATGTTAATCCAGCTCCCTCACACTGTCACTCAGTAACCCCTCTCCCCCAGCACCCTGTGTTACTGACTGTATCTCTACTGATGTTAATCCAGCTCCCTCACACTGTCACTCAGTAACCCCTCTCCCCCAGCACCCTGTGTTACTGACTGTATCTCTACTGATGTTAATCCAGCTCCCTCACACTGTCACTCAGTAACCCCTCTCCCCCAGCACCCTGTGTTACTGACTGTATCTCTACTGATGTTAATCCAGCTCCCTCACACTGTCACTCAGTAACCCCTCTCCCCCAGCACCCTGTGTTACTGACTGTATCTCTACTGATGTTAATCCAGCTCCCTCACACTGTCACTCAGTAACCCCTCTCCCCCAGCACCCTGTGTTACTGACTGTATCTCTACTGATGTTAATCCAGCTCCCTCACACTGTCACTCAGTAACCCCTCTCCCCAGCACCCTGTGTTACTGACTGTATCTCTACTGATGTTAATCCAGCTCCCTCACACTGTCACTCAGTAACCCCTCTCCCCCAGCACCCTGTGTTACTGACTGTATCTCTACTGATGTTAATCCAGCTCCCTCACACTGTCACTCAGTAACCCCTCTCCCCCAGCACCCTGTGTTACTGACTGTATCTGTACTGATGTTAATCCAGCTCCCTCACACTGTCACTCAGTAACCCCTCTCCCCCAGCACCCTGTGTTACTGACTGTATCTTACTGATGTTAATCCAGCTCCCTCACACTGTCACTCAGTAACCCCTCTCCCCCAGCTCCCTGTGTTACTGACTGTATCTCTATTGATGTTAATCCAGCTCCCTCACACTGTCACTCAGTAACCCCTCTCCCCCAGCACCCTGTGTTACTGACTGTATCTGTACTGATGTTAATCCAGCTCCCTCACACTGTCACTCAGTAACCCCTCTCCCCCAGCTCCCTGTGTTACTGACTGTATCTGTACTGATGTTAATCCAGCTCCCTCACACTGTCACTCAGTAACCCCTCTCCCCCAGCACCCTGTGTACTGACTGTATCTCTACTGATGTTAATCCAGCTCCCTCACACTGTCACTCAGTAACCCCTCTCCCCCAGCTCCCTGTGTTACTGACTGTATCTCTATTGATGTTAATCCAGCTCCCTCACACTGTCACTCAGTAACCTCTCTCCCCCAGCACCCTGTGTGACTGACTGTATCTGTATTGATGTTAATCCAGCTCCCTCACACTGTCACTCAGTACCCCTCTCCCCCAGCACCCTGTGTTACTGACTGTATCTGTACTGATGTTAATCCCGCTCCCTCACACTGTCACTCAGTAACCCCTCTCCCCTAGCACCCTGTGTTACTGACTGTATCTCTACTGATGTTAATCCAGCTCCCTCACACTGTCACTCAGTAACCCCTCTCCCCCAGCACCCTGTGTTACTGACTGTATCTGTACTGATGTTAATCCAGCTCCCTCACACTGTCACTCAGTAACCCCTCTCCCCCAGCACCCTGTGTTACTGACTGTATCTGTACTGATGTTAATCCAGCTCCCTCACACTGTCACTCAGTAACCCCTCTCCCCCCAGCACCCTGTGTTACTGACTGTATCTCTACTGATGTTAATCCAGCTCCCTCACACTGTCACTCAGTAACCCCTCTCCCCCAGCACCCTGTGTTACTGACTGTATCTCTACTGATGTTAATCCAGCTCCCTCACACTGTCACTCAGTAACCCCTCTCCCCCAGCACCCTGTGTTACTGACTGTATCTCTACTGATGTTAATCCAGCTCCCTCACACTGTCACTCAGTAACCCCTCTCCCCCAGCACCCTGTGTTACTGACTGTATCTGTACTGATGTTAATCCAGCTCCCTCACACTGTCACTCAGTAACCCCTCTCCCCCAGCTACCCTGTGTTACTGACTGTATCTCTACTGATGTTAATCCAGCTCCCTCACACTGTCACTCAGTAACCCCTCTCCCCCAGCATCCCTGTGTTACTGACTGTATCTGTACTGATGTTAATCCAGCTCCCTCACACTGTCACTCAGTAACCCCTCTCCCCCAGCACCCTGTGTACTGACTGTATCTCTATTGATGTTAATCCAGCTCCCTCACACTGTCACTCAGTAACCCCTCTCCCCCAGCACCCTGTGTTACTGACTGTATCTCTACTGATGTTAATCCAGCTCCCTCACACTGTCACTCAGTAACCCCTCTCCCCCAGCACCCTGTGTTACTGACTGTATCTCTACTGATGTTAATCCAGCTCCCTCACACTGTCACTCAGTAACCCCTCTCCCCCAGCACCCTGTGTTACTGACTGTATCTCTACTGATGTTAATCCAGCTCCCTCACACTGTCACTCAGTAACCCCTCTCCCCCAGCACCCTGTGTTACTGACTGTATCTCTACTGATGTTAATCCAGCTCCCTCACACTGTCACTCAGTAACCCCTCTCCCCCAGCACCCTGTGTTACTGACTGTATCTCTACTGATGTTAATCCAGCTCCCTCACACTGTCACTCAGTAACCCCTCTCCCCCAGCACCCTGTGTTACTGACTGTATCTCTACTGATGTTAATCCAGCTCCCTCACACTGTCACTCAGTAACCCCTCTCCCCCAGCACCCTGTGTTACTGACTGTATCTCTACTGATGTTAATCCAGCTCCCTCACACTGTCACTCAGTAACCCCTCTCCCCCAGCACCCTGTGTTACTGACTGTATCTCTACTGATGTTAATCCAGCTCCCTCACACTGTCACTCAGTAACCCCTCTCCCCCAGCACCCTGTGTTACTGACTGTATCTCTACTGATGTTAATCCAGCTCCCTCACACTGTCACTCAGTAACCCCTCTCCCCCAGCACCCTGTGTTACTGACTGTATCTCTACTGATGTTAATCCAGCTCCCTCACACTGTCACTCAGTAACCCCTCTCCCCCAGCACCCTGTGTTACTGACTGTATCTCTACTGATGTTAATCCAGCTCCCTCACACTGTCACTCAGTAACCCCTCTCCCCCAGCACCCTGTGTTACTGACTGTATCTCTACTGATGTTAATCCAGCTCCCTCACACTGTCACTCAGTAACCCCTCTCCCCCAGCACCCTGTGTACTGACTGTATCTCTATTGATGTTAATCCAGCTCACTCACACTGTCACTCAGTAACCCCTCTTCCCCCAGCACCCTGTGTGACTGACTGTATCTGTACTGATGTTAATCCAGCTCCCTCACACTATCACTCAGTAACCCCTCTCCCCCAGCACCCTGTGTTACTGACTGTATCTGTACTGATGTTAATCCAGCTCCCTCACACTGTCACTCAGTAACCCCCCCCCCAGCACCCTGTGTGACTGACTGTATTTTACTGATGTTAATCCAGTTCCCTCACACTGTCACTCAGTAACCTCTCTCCCCCAGCTCCCTGTGTTACTGACTGTATCCCTATTGATGTTAATCCAGCTCCCTCACACTGTCACTCAGTAACCCCTCTCCCCAGCATCCTGTGTTACTGACTGTATCTGTACTGATGTTAATCCAGCTCCCTCACACTGTCACTCAGTAACCCCTCTCCCCCAGCTCCCTGTGTTACTGACTGTATCTCTACTGATGTTAATCCAGCTCCCTCACACTGTCACTCAGTAACCCCTCTCCCCCAGCACCCTGTGTTACTGACTGTATCTCTATTGATGTTAATCCAGCTCCCTCACACTGTCACTCAGTAACCCCTCTCCCCCAGCATCCCTGTGTTACTGACTGTATCTCTACTGATGTTAATCCAGCTCCCTCACACTGTCACTCAGTAACCCATCTCCCCCAGCACCCTGTGTGACTGACTGTATCTCTACTGATGTTAATCCAGCTCCCTCACACTGTCACTCAGTAACCCCTCTCCCCCAGCACCCTGTGTTACTGACTGTATCTGTACTGATGTTAATCCATGCTCCCTCACACTGTCACTCAGTAACCCCTCTCCCCCAGCACCCTGTGTTACTGACTGTATCTCTATTGATGTTAATCCAGCTCCCTCACACTGTCACTCAGTAACCCCTCTCCCCCAGCACCCTGTGTGACTGACTGTATCTGTACTGATGTTAATCCAGCTCCCTCACACTATCACTCAGTAACCCCTCTCCCCCAGCACCCTGTGTTACTGACTGTATCTGTACTGATGTTAATCCAGCTCCCTCACACTGTCACTCAGTAACCCCCCCCCCCCCCAGCACCCTGTGTGACTGACTGTATTTTACTGATGTTAATCCAGTTCCCTCACACTGTCACTCAGTAACCTCTCTCCCCCAGCTCCCTGTGTTACTGACTGTATCTCTATTGATGTTAATCCAGCTCCCTCACACTGTCACTCAGTAACCCCTCTCCCCCAGCATCCTGTGTTACTGACTGTATCTGTACTGATGTTAATCCAGCTCCCTCACACTGTCACTCAGTAACCCCTCTCCCCCAGCTCCCTGTGTTACTGACTGTATCTGTACTGATGTTAATCCCGCTCCCTCACACTGTCAGTCAGTAACCCCTCTCCCCCAGCACCCTGTGACTGACTGTATCTCTATTGATGTTAATCCAGCTCCCTCACACTGTCACTCAGTAACCTCTCTCCCCCAGCACCCTGTGTGACTGACTGTATCTCTATTGATGTTAATCCAGCTCACTCACACTGTCACTCAGTAACCCCTCTCCCCAGCACCCTGTGTTACTGACTGTATCTGTACTGATGTTAATCCAACTCCCTCACACTGTCACTCAGTAACCCCTCTCCCCCTGCACCCTGTGTTACTGACTGTATCTGTACTGATGTTAATCCAGCTCCCTCACGCTGTCACTCAGTAACCCCTCTCCCCCAGCACCCTGTGTTACTGACTGTATCTGTACTGATGTTAATCCAACTCCCTCACACTGTCACTCAGTAACCCCTCTCCCCCAGCACCCTGTGTGACTGACTGTATCTGTACTGATGTTAATCCAGTTCCCTCACACTGTCACTCAGTAACCCCCCCCCCCCCCAGCACCCTGTGTGACTGACTGTATTTTACTGATGTTAATCCAGCTCCCTCAGACTGTCACTCAGTAAACCCTCTCCCCCAGCATCCTGTGTGACTGACTGTATCTCTATTGATGTTAATCCAGCTCCCTCACACTATCACTCAGTAACCTCTCTCCCCCAGCACCCTGTGTTACTGACTGTATCTCTATTGATGTTAATCCAGCTCCCTCACACTGTCACTCAGTAACCCCTCTCCCCCAGCTCCCTGTGTTACTGACTGTATCTGTACTGATGTTAATCCAGCTCCCTCACACTGTCACTCAGTAACCCTCTCTCCCCCAGCTCCCTGTGTTACTGACTGTATCTCTATTGATGTTAATCCAGCTCCCTCACACTGTCACTCAGTAACCTCTCTCCCCCAGCACCCTGTGTTACTGACTGTATCTCTACTGATGTTAATCCAGCTCCCTCACACTGTCACTCAGTAACCCCTCTCCCCCAGCACCCTGTGTTACTGACTGTATCTGTACTGATGTTAATCCAGCTCCCTCACACTGTCACTCAGTAACCCCTCTCCCCCAGCTCCCTGTGTTACTGACTGTATCTGTACTGATGTTAATCCAGCTCCCTCACACTGTCACTCAGTAACCCTTCTCCCCCAGCACCCTGTGTTACTGACTGTATCTCTATTGATGTTAATCCAGCTCCCTCACACTGTCACTCAGTAACCCTCTCCCCCAGCACCCTGTGTTACTGACTGTATCTGTACTGATGTTAATCCAGCTCCCTCACACTGTCACTCAGTAACCCCTCTCCCCCAGCACCCTGTGTTACTGACTGTATCTGTACTGATGTTAATCCAGCTCCCTCACACTGTCACTCAGTAACCCCTCTCCCCCAGCACCCTGTGTTACTGACTGTATCTGTACTGATGTTAATCCAGCTCCCTCACACTCACTCAGTAACCCCTCTCCCCCAGCTCCCTGTGTTACTGACTGTATCTGTATGATGTTAATCCAGCTCCCTCACACTGTCACTCAGTAACCCCTCTCCCCCAGCACCCTGTGTTACTGACTGTATCTGTACTGATGTTAATCCAGCTCCCTCACACTGTCACTCAGTAACCCCTCTCCCCCAGCACCCTGTGTTACTGACGGTATCTGCACTGATGTTAATCCCGCTCCCTCACACTGTCACTCAGCTACCCATCTGCTTGTTGGCTGCAGATTAATTTTGAATTGTTTACTCCTCTCCCCAATCCCTCTGTTTAGATCCCGGATATCCTGCGATTCGGAGCTAAGCGATACTTTGGGAAGACAGTCCTTGGAGGTCCATTTCACATAATCATGTGAGTAATCGCTCCCTGATCTTTGTCTCTCCCTCCATTTTTCTCTGTCTCCCTTTCTCTAACTCCCTCTCTGTATCGCTCTCTGTCTAACTGTTCTCTCTCTCTCTCTCTCTCTCTTTCTCTCGCTCTCTCCCTCTCTCTCTCTCTCTCTCTCTCTGTGTCTCCCTCTTTCTCTCGCTCTCTCCCTCTCTCTGTCTCACTCTCTGGGCGTGATTCTCTGGCCTTGTTACCCTCTTACTTGAGCGAAACGAGGCCGGTGAACAGCTGCAGAGGCTAAAACCAAGAACTGCGCCAGGCGCTAAACAGTTAGCGATGCAACCGGCCCGCTCCCGTAGACTAAATCGGGATCTCGCCTTAGCGTGGCAAGAAACCAATTATCACCACATAAGCCCTATTTCCATACAATTAACGGGGGCCGCCCCTTATGAAATGACCTGTGGGTGTGGGGGCGCCATGTAGCATGTGGGAGCCATTGCCCAGCATTCCAATCACACCTTGTTGCCTGGACACTGCAGGAGGCAACACCACGCACGCTGCAGCCAACATCCAAACACACAGCGGATGGGACACAGCTCTGGGGATAGGTCCACAGCCGGAAGGTGAGTGTGTGCTACGGGGAGGGGACCAGCACCCAGTGCAGGTGACGTGGTACAGAGTCTGGGGTCAAGTGAGGGGGGGCCGCTGTGGCCGGAGTGTGTGGTCAGGGTGTTCCAGAATGGGGGGGGGGGGTGCTGATCAATGGGGGAACGGAGGGTCCCGGGTTGGGATCCAGCTATTGAACGCTATGGCAAGGATTTTAGACCCAGCAGAAGTTCCCCTAGTGGTGCTGCTGCTAGGCCAGGCAGCTGCAGATGCTCGAGGCGGCGGCCCATGTGCAAGGCCCCACCCCGCACCCTGAGGACCTGACCGCCCATCAGGCCAGAGAAGGACCTAGAGAGGGAGTCCCGCAAGGCCCAGGGTGTACAGCGCCGCTGGTCATTCAAACAAATGATGGCCAGCGTGTGCCTCAGGAGACCTGTACGGTATCTCAGGCCACAGTCCACAGGTGCATCGACAGGTCACGGGTGCCCTGTATATCCAGGCAGAAAACTACATCATCTTTGACATGGACCAAACCCAGCAAGATGCCCGGGCAGCAGGTTTCTCCGCCATCACCGGGATGTCCCAAGTCCAGGGGGTAATAAATGGCGCGCATGTTGCCCTGTGCTCAACAGGCCATCGGGGAGTGCCCTGCGATAACAGAAAGGGATTCCACTCCCAGCACATGAAGATCATGCAAGCATCTGTACGCTTCCCAGGCAGTGTGAATGACAGCTAAATGCTGCTGCAGTCGGTCATCCCCGGCCTCTTTGAGGACCACCGCAGGGGCTCTTGGGGGTTAAGGGATATCCACTGAGGACCTGACTAATGACACCAGTACAGAGGCCGGAGACTAAAGCAGAGACCCGGTACAACGAGGGCCATGTGGCCATCCTGGCTGCCATTGAGCAGTGCATCGGACTCCTCAGGATGTGGTTCCAATGCCTCAACTGCTCTGGTGGTGCCCTGCAGTACACTCCCCGGAGGGTCGCCGCTTTGTGGTAGTCTGCTGTGTCCTCCGCAACATCACACAGCAACAGGGCGACAAAATGGATTAGGAAATGGTTAATGATGAGAAACATGTGGCCACCTCCGAGGAGGAGGATGAGGATGATGAGGCGGTGCAGGACCAGCAGGGGCTGGACGACAAGCCCAGGGAGGAACCGGAGGACAGCCGGAGGCTGCAGAACAGGCAGCATCAGCGAAGATCCAGCAAGTCCGGAGGGCCAGGATAGCCCTCAGGCTCACCCGCTTCACTTAGGACATGGCCTGGTCCATCATCGCTACCTTACCCACCCACCACCCCCATCTCCTATCCTCCCAAGGTATGTGTTACATCACTCCAGGCTGCTGGGACGTGTAATGATATGCATAAGCAATGCTGTATGTTAATATGTTAGACCTCCAACCAGCAGATGGCAGTCAAACTACACACGTGACACTGCAACCTCGGGAGAGTCTGAGTGAGGAGTCGTCATGGATAGTTGTGTTTAGTGATTGCTCTACTATCTAGTTGTTAACAGTTTCCAGTTCGTTCATAGTATTAGTATTGTTTTCTACCCACGCTATTGTAATTTAATAAATCTTAACTAGTCACGAACTAGATGTTCTTTGGTGCACTGACTCAACGATTGCAATGCACTAGAACGTAATATGGTACCAGGAATGGGTGGTCTACGAATTGAAAATCTGAAGTAAAGAACTTAGGAAACGGTACTACTCAAAGAAAATCTACTGTTCGATGAAGAGCATCAACATACCACATATCAACGCTTAACTGGTCACCGAAAAATAGATGGATAGCTTGAAAACATCACAAAGTCTTTGTGTAACGGGTAACATAGATGCAAATTGGTGCGTTTTTAAGCAGCAGTTTACCTTATACGTAGAGGCTCTAGGTTTACAGGCACAGCCTGATCTGTGAAAAATAGCATTGCTGCTGACTGTAGCAGGTCCACAGGTGATCGAAATCTTTAACATGTTTATATTTGAGCGAGAGGCAGATAGTGAGAACTTTGATGCCATCGTTAAAAAGTTTGATGAGCATCGTACCCCAAAGAAGAATGAAACTTTTGAAAAGTGCATTTTCAGAACGCGTACACAGCAGACAGGTGAATCGTTCGACTTATAATTTTGTTACATTAAAATCATCAATGTTCAGGGATCAAATCATATTTGACACAAAAAAATCGATAAAGTGCGTGAATGTCCTGTGAAGGAGAAATAACTCCAGCTCGAAGACGCATTAAAATTTGCCATGAGCGAGTTAGCTGCACAGCAAATCTACATGTTAAACATGAGAAGTTTAGACGTGAAAATCAGGAAATGAAGCTGACACCATCGATGTTGTGACGCACCCAAAAGTAAAATGTGTTCTCAACAGCGGCGGCCATTCTAAGCGATTGCCAGATGGCACCATTTTGTTGAAGCGATGTGGAAATCGGCACTTACAGAGGCAATATCCCGACTTTGGGAAAATTTGTGCAAAGTGCAAAGACAAAAACCACTTTGCCAAGCAGTGTTTTTCCAGCAAAAAGAACCGACTCACAAAAATCTACAAACACTGTTGAAGAAATTAATTTAGAGGATGCATTCTTCATTGATGCCATTACTAATGAAGACAGGGTCAACGTAGCCAAGCAAAATTAAATACCTTAGATGAACGTAAGGGCCAGGATTCTCCCTTCCGGGGACTAAGTCGCCACGCCGGCTGGAAAACCGGCGCCAACGTCTCTGGCGCCAACGGCCCCCCCCAAGGTGAGGAATTCTCACCTGTCTCGGGAGCTAGGTGGACGCTGGAGAGGTTGACGCTGCTCCAGCCGGCGCCAAAGGGACTGCGTGAGTTTGCGCATGCGTGGAACGGCCGTCGTGATCTTGCGCATACGTGGAACCGCTGGCATGATTCCGCGCATGAGCAGACCGGCTGTCATATTTTGGCGCATGCGCAGGGGGTTCTGTTCCCTGCGTCGGCCATTGCGGAGTCCTACAGGGGCTAGCACGGAAGGAAGAAATGCCCCCACAGAACAGGCCCGCCCGCAGATCGGTGGGCCCCGATCGCGGGCCAGGCCACAGTGGGGGCCCTCCCAGGGTCGGATTCCCCTGCGCCCTTCCGAGGACCGCCCATGTGGGTCTATGCGTAACCCACGTCAGTGGGACTGGCCAAAATTGGATGGCCGGGGCCCAGAGAATTGCCGGGGGGCCGCTGCCCCCGATCAGCATGGCGTGAGTCCCGCCCCGCCAGAAAAACGCACCGGAGAATACGGCAGCCAGCGTCGAGGCGGCGGGGCGGGATTCGCGCCGCCCCCCGGGGATTCTCCGACCCGGTGGGATGTTGGACAATCCCTCCCAAGAAGTAGTAATAATGATGTTTTTACTGTAAATTAAGATAACTGGACAGTTTCTTTACTCATGAATCAAACGTTTATCAATGTCAAAGTCGACACAGGAGCGAGAGCGAATCTCATCAGTAAACGGATATTGAAGCAAAGAGAATCAAGTCCAAGATTTTGAACAGACCAGTATTTTTAAAAGATTACAATGGTCAAAGGATTAATTCTTTAGGCATGTGTGAGCTTGAAGTTCAATTCGAAGGTAGAGTCCATAAAGTGAAATTTTCAATTGCCGCTACAGATCGTGAATTGTTACTAGGTGTGGAATCTTGTGAATCACTTCAGTTAGTCAAGAGAGTATATAGTGCTAGCTATGCTTTGAATGCACACAGTGGATCAGTGTACAAGCATTTCTGGAGATTTTTTAAGGTTTTGGTGTCTTGCTATTTACTTTCCCAATTCAACTGAAGGATAATGCACTATATAATATATGGTCCGAGGGGAGTAACAGCACCATTACGGGATCGGTTGAAAGCTGAACTTGACAGAATGCCGAATGTGGGAGTCATTAAGAAAATCAAAGAACCAACAGATTGGGTAAATTCAATGGTGTGTGTTAAGAGACGCAATAACGACTTTAAGAATATGCATGGATCGTAAAGTCCTCAATGCCAACATCAAGCTAGAACACTATCCAATACCAAAACGTGAAGGAATAACGAGCAAAATGTTAGGTGCGACGCGCTTCAGGAAATTTGAAGCATACTGGATGCATGGCTCGAGAGATGATGCAAGAGAGAGGGATTCAAATTCCTGGGGCATTGGAACCGGTTCTGGGGGAGGTGGGACCAGTACAAACTGGACGGTCTGCACCTGGGCAGGACTGGAACCGATAACCGAGGGTGGGGGGTGTTTACTAGAGCTGTTGGGGAGGGTTTAAACTAATGTGGCAGAGGGATGGGAACCAATGCAGGAAGTCAGAAGGTAGTAAAACAGGGACAGAAACAAAAGGCAGTAAGGGGGAAAGTGTAAGGCAGAGAAGACATAGTCAAAAATCAAAAAGGGCGACAGTACAAGGTACAGTGACTGAGGAGAGCTCAGTGAATAGGCCCAGGAATACTAAAAGGAATAAAACGGGAAGTAAAATCATAAATTGTAAACAACGCGGCAGGTTGTTACATGAAGATATGGGTTCAACGACAAGGAAAATTAGGGGAAAATTAGGAGAAAAGTTAAGTGGAAATATAACTTAGGAAAGGTTACTGATCGAGGTGTTAAGATTCAAAACAGAGGTATAAAAACCAACATAAGTGTACTTTACCTGAATGCTCGTAGTATTCAGAATAAGGTAAATAAGTTGATGGCGCAAATCATCATGAATGACTATGATTTAGTGGCCATTACTGAAACATGGTTAAAGGATGGACATGACTGGGAGTTAAATATCCACGGGTATCAAACTATTCGGAAGGACAGAGTGGATGGTAAGGGAGGTGGTGTAGCTCTAATTTAAGGATGATATCCGGGCAATAGTAAGGGATGACATCGGTGCTATGGAGGATAAAGTTGAATCCATTTGGGTGGAAATCAGGGATAGTAAGGTGAAAAAGTCACTGATAGGAGTAGTCTACAGGCCACCAAATAGTAACATTATGGTGGGGCAGGCAATAAACAAAGAAATAACTAATGCATGTAGAAATGGTACAGCAATTATCATGGGGGATTTTAATCTACATGTTGATTGGTTTAACCAGGTCGGTCAAGGCAGCCTTGAGGAGTTTATAGAATGTATCCGCGATAGTTTCCCAGAACAGTATTTAATGGAACCTACGAGGAAACAACCAGTCCTAGATCTGGTCCTGTGTAATGAGACAGGATTGATTAATAATCTCATAGTTAGGGATCCTCTCAGAAGGAGCGATCACAATATGGTGGAATTTAAAATACAGATGGAGGGTGAGAAGGTAAAATCAAACACTAGTTTTTTGTGCTTAAACAAAGAAGATTACAATGGGATGAGAGAAGGTAGACTGGGAGCAAAGACCTTATGGTGAAACAGTTGAGGAACAGTGGAGAACCTTCCAAGCGATTCAAGATGAGAAGGGAGACTTAATAATGGGAGATGAGGAAATGGCTGAGGAACTGAACAGGTTTTTTGGATCGGTCTTCACAGTGGAAGACACAAATAACATGCCAGTGACTGATAGAAATGAGGCTATGACAGGTGAGGACCTTGAGATAATTGTTATCACTAAGGAGGTAGTGATGAGCAAGCTAATGTGGCTAAAGGTAGACAAGTCTCCTGGCCCTGATGGAATGCATCCCAGAGTGCTAAAAGAGATGGCTAGGGAAATTGCAAATGCACTAGTGATAATTTACCGAAATTCACTAGATTCTGGGGTGGTCCCGGCGGATTGGAAATGAGGAAACGTGACACCGCTGTTTAAAAAAGGAGGTAGGCCAGTGAGCTTAACTTCGGTAGTAGGGAAGATGCTGGAATCTATCATCCAGGAAGAAATAGCGAGGCATTTAGATGGAAATTGTCCCATTGGGCAGACGCAGCATGGGTTCATAAAGGGCAGGTCATGCCTAACTAATTTAGTGGAATTTTTGAGGACATTACCAGTGTGGTAGATAACGGGGAACCAATGGATGTGGTATATCTGGATTTCCAGAAAGCCTTTGACAAGGTGCCACACAAAAGGTTGCTGCATATGATAAAGATGCATGGCATTAAGGGTAAAGTAATAGCATGGATAGAGGACTGGTTAATTAATAGAAAGCAAAGAGTGGGAATTAATGGGTGTTTCTCTGGTTGGCAATCAGTAGCTAGTGGTGTCCCTCAGGGATCAGTGTTGGGCCCACAATTGTTCACAATTTACATAGATGATTTGGAGTTGGGGGACCAAGGGCAATGTGTCCAAGTTTGCAGATGGCACTAAGATGAGTGGTAAAGCAAAAAGTGCAGAGGATACTGGAAGTCTGCAGAGGGATTTGGATAGGTTAAGTGAATGGGCTAGGGTCTGGCAGATGGAATACAATGTTGAAAAATGGGAGGTTATCCATTTTGGTAGGATTAAGAGCAAAAGGGATTATTATTTAAATGGCAAAATATTAAAACATGCTGCTGTTCAGAGAGACTTGGGTGTGCTAGTGCATGAGTCGCAAAAAGTGGTTTGCAGGTGCAACAGGCGATTAAGAAGGTAAATGGAATTTTGTCCTTCATTGCTAGAGGGATGGAGTTTAAGATTAGGGAGGTTATGCTGCAATTGTATAAGGTGTTTGTGAGGCCACACCTGGAGTATTGTGTTGTTTTGGTCTCCTTACCTGAGAAAGGACGTACTGGCGCTGGAGGGTGTGCAGAGGAGATTCACAAGGTTATTCCCAGAGCTGAAGGGGTTGGATTACGAGGAGAGGTTGAGTAGACTGGGACTGTACTCGTTGGAATTTAGAAGAAGGACGGGGGATCTTATAGAAACATATAAAATTATGAAGGGAATAGATAGGATAGATGCAGGCAGATTGTTTCCACTGGTGGGTGAAAGCAAAACTAGGGGGCATAGCCTCAAAATAAGGGGAAGTAGATTTAGGACTGAGTTTAGGAGGAACTTCTTCACCCAAAGGGTTGTGAATCTATGGAATTCCTTGCCCAATGAAGCAGTTGAGGCTCCTTCATTAAATGTTTTTAAGGTAAAGATAGACAGTTTTTTGAAGAATAAAGTAAAGGGTTATGGTGTTTGGGCCGGAAAGTGGAGCTGAGTCCACAAAAGATCAGCCATGATCTCGTTGAATGACGGAGCAGGCTCGAGGGGCCAGATGGCCTACTCCTGCTCCTCATTCTTACGTTCTTATGATTTTTGGCAACTCAAATTGGTTGCAGAGAGTACAAAGTATTGTGGGTGGAATTCTCCGCAACGGCCGACGCCATCGTAACAATCCGGGTGCCAGAGCGGCCCTCCCGCGATTCTCCCACCCGGCCTGGGGAACGGAGAATCGCGCCCTGTATGTTTAACACTCCATTTAGGCGCTTCTGTTTTCTTCGAATGCCTTTTGGGATAATATCCGCATCTAAAATCTTTCACAGGGCAATAGATCACATTGTGGAAGGTATTCAAGGAGTTTCTATGTTTGTTGACGATAGGAGAGTAAGGGGTTCTATGAATGAAGAACACAACGACTGACTCATCAAAGTGCTACAGCGTGTTAAGAAGTATGGGCTAACGTTGTCAATTTGGTGTTAAAGAAATCATGTTTCTGGGGGACACGTTGTCTGCTGAAGGCATACAACCCGATCAAATAAAAATATAAGCAATAATCAATATGCCACCACCGTCAGACAAGAAAGGAGTTCTGAAGATATTAGGAATGATCAACTTTAGAGGCAAATTTATTCCGAATTTGACAGCCAAGACAACACGTCTTCGAGAAGTTGTCAAGACGTTGAATACTTTTGAATGAACAGATAAGCATGATCAAGAGTGGCTTACTCTGAAGTCAGCTTTGACAACAGCTCCAGTGATAGCTGTGGACAGATGTGCCGCCTTGTCCTGGGTGCTGGCTGTGAGACTCAACCTCATCAGAGGAATGGACCTCAGGGGAGATTGTGGTCACCATCGCCACTCCATGGGGCGGGTCCGGATAGCCACCCAGCCTGCTTACTCCCGCCCAGTGCCCATAGGACCCTGGGATTCACCTTGGGATGGAGGGGCAGCATCAGGCTGGGGCCCAGCTGGGTCCTGGGATCCAGCAGACCTCCGACTGCTGTCTTTGCCTGGGAGTTCACGCCTCAACCAGAGGCACATCAGCAGCAGTGCGGTGCTCACCAGATTGTGCTCCCAAAGCCCGTCCACTAACTTTTCCCACTGAGGTGTGTGTATCTGCACTGGTGGAGGGTGGGGATGACAGCTGTGACGCCTCAAGCGTGTCTTCCTCGGAGCTCCCTTCTGAAGTGGTCTCCTGGGAGGCTGGAAAAGGTGCTGCCCAGAATGGGCTGGCTCTGACGTCTGGAGGACCTGAGGAAGAATGGACATGTGCTCAGTGGGAGGAATGGGTCAGGCAGCAAGGCAATAACAACTCGCATTTGACAGGTCCTCCGTGTGGAGCCCATTGGTTCCTCACCTCTGCGGCATCGGCCAGCCTCCGTGTGGGCCACCAATCTGTCCTCGGCCACACGTCCTGTTGCTCGAAGGAGGTGAGGATTCTTAAATCGGGCACCCTTGCACCAATCTGGGCCCACTCCCAGTGATTGTGGGAGAGCTTTACCTGAGGAGACACAAAGGTGGCATCGTTAGCCACACGCGTGGTTCATAGTTGTGTGAAGGAAGGGTTGGGGGTTTGGAGGGCGGGGTGAAGGGAGGGTTGGGGAGTTGAAGGGAGAGGAGGGTGGAGGGAGGGTTGGGGGTCATATGGAGATTTGGGGGTGGCGTGCATTGTGTCTACTCACTCGTGCTGCCCGGTGTAGGTCAATAACTTTTTTCCAGCCCTGGAGACCGATCCTCCTGGTCACAGGAAGTGGGCTGTGGGATCGGGGTGGACAGGCACGGAGCACCATTGCTGCAGCCGGCAAGGCAGCCATGCAGCTGCGCAAGCTGCTGACTACCCACTGCGAACTTAGGGCCACAGGTCGTATGAGTGTCTCTCTCTTCCCACCCCCTCACCCCCAGGCCAGCCCTTTGATGGCCCAGCTGAACCATCAACGGGATAGGCACACTCCAGTGCAACCAGGCCCATCTCTTGTTTAAGACATTTAGAGTACCCAGTTTTTTTTCCAATTAAGGAGCAATTTAGCATGGCCAATTCACCTAACCTGCACATCTTTTGGGCTGTGGTGGTGAGACCCACGTAGACACAGGGAGAATGCGAAAATTCGATACAGACAGTGACCAAGGATTGGGACCGAACCCGGGTCCTTGACGCCGTGAGGCAGCAATGCCAACTACTGTGCCACCATGCCCCCCCCTCCCCCCCTAGTGCCATCTTGTTGGCTGAGTGAGTGTGTGTGTGTGTGGGGGGGGGGGGGGGGGGGGGAGTATATAAGCGGCTGCAGCTTGTCAGCCTGTCGAGTGCTTGTGGGGGGGGGGGGGGGGGGAGTATAAATGCGGCTGCAGCTTGTCAGCCTGTCGAGTGCCAATTAGACATTGGGCTGGACTTTCCGATGCCGATGCTGAAATCGTGTTCAGCAACAGTGCGGTGGGATGCGCGAGCAGGCCGAAGGGGGGGACTATTTCACTGAATGGGTCTGCGAGTGGCACCCGCCATGAAGCACGGCACGGCCGCTGCAGGCTGCCGCCGCGCGCACACGTGGCCACGGACTTGGCAATTCTTCAGGCCGTATTGGCAGCCAGAGCCGGGGGCTCCACGCTGCCTCCCTGCTAGCCCCCCACCAAAACAGGGTATCGGTGGCCGTTTTGCGCTGGTTTTCCCATTCCCACATCGGTGTGGGGACATAGTCTCCAAATCGGAGAATCCAGCCCATTGTTAGCCCCTTAACGGTTCTGACATTGCTCTGGGGCCAGCGTCAATTCTGCTGTCGTAGAAGTTCACCGGTTCTGTCCCCGCATCAGCACTTAGATTCTGAAATGGATAATCCAGCAATCCAGCCTTCTCTCTCTCTCCCTCTCACTCTCTCTGAGTTTGTCTCCCTCTCTGTCTCCCTCTCTCTCTTTCTGTCTCTCTCTCTCTGTCTTTCTCTCTCTCCGTCTTTCCCTCTCATTGTCTCCCTCTGTGTGTCTCTCTCTGCCTTTCTCTCTCTGTCTTTCTCTCTCTCTGTCTTTCCCTCTCCTTGTCTCTCTCTGTCTCTCTCTGTCTTTCTCTCTCTCTGTCTTTCTCTCTCTCCGTCTTTCCCTCTCATTGTCTCCCTCTGTGTGTCTCTCTCTGCCTTTCTCTCTCTGTCTTTCTCTCTCTCTCTGTCTTTCCCTCTCCTTGTCTCTCTCTGTCTCTCTCTGTCTTTCTCTCTCTCTGTCTTTCTCTCTCTCTGTCTTTCTCTCTCTCTGCCTTTCCCTCTCTGTCGCTTTCTCTCTGTACCTCTGTATCTCTCTGTCTTTCTCTCTCTCTCTGTCTTTCTCTCTCGATCTGTCTCTGTCTTTCTCTCTCCCTCTCTGCCTTTCTTTCTTTCTTTGTCGTTCCCTCTGTGCCTCGCTCTCTCTAACTTTCTCTCTCTATTTCTTTCTCTCTCTCACCATCTCCCTGACTCTTCCTCCCTGAGTCACGCTGCCCCATTCTCACACTCCCATTCTCTCCGCAGTATTAGCTATGCCTGCCTGGTGCTGGTGATCTTGGTGCTACGGTTGACGAGTTCGGAGGGAGAGGCCATTGCCATGTCCCTGGCCCTGGTTCTGGGCTGGTGTAACGTCATGTACTTTGCCAGAGGCTTTGCCATGCTGGGCCCTTTCACCATCATGATTCAAAAGGTGAGCTCACAACCTTGAGAAACAGAGGGCTTTGGCCTCGGACTAGATGCTGAGGATCTGTGGCTTGATGTAGGCCCAAGGAGTGAGGGACTGAGGGCCTGTTGTAGACCCAGGGCCTGAGGGCGTGGATCCTGGTGTAGGAGCAGGGAGTGAGTGACTAGAGTCTAAATGTAGGCCCAGCAACTGAGGGGCTGGGTCCAGGTGTAGGCCCAGGGAGTGAGGGGCAGGAGCCTGACGTAGGTCCAGGGAGTGAGGGGCTGGAGCCTGACGTAGGTCCAGGGAGTGAGGGGCTGGAGCCTGACGTAGGCCCGGGGAGTGAGGGGCTGGAGCCTGACGTGGGCCCGGGGAGTGAGGGACTGGGGCCTGGTGCAGACACAGGGATTAAGGGACTTGGGCCTGGAGCGAGATAGAGGGAGGGAAAGAGAGATGGAGAGCGAGAGAGAAATGGAGGGAATAAAGAGAGATGGAGACGGTGGTGGGGAGAGAGAGATGGAGGGAGGGAGGGAGAGCGATGGAGGGAGAGAGACTGGGGCAAGGAGATGGGGTGGAGAGAGAGAGTTGGAGAGAGAAGGGTGAAGAGAGATGAAGAGGGAAAAAGCGAGAGAGATGGAAGGCGGAAAATGCAGTGAAAGGGAGGCATTGAGAATGACGGAGGGAGAGGAGATGAGAGTCTTTGAGGAAGAGAGAGTGGGAGCGTGTTTCAGTAGGGTCAGAGGGAGAAAGAGAGAGAGAGAAAGAGAGGATGAGTTTGGGAAAGAGAGATGGTGTGTGTTTCTGGAAGAGTGGGGTGATAGGGTGTGGGAGGGAAAGTGAGATGGAGTGAGAGAGGGAGATGGTGAAGGTTGGATGGAGAGATGGAGGGAGATGGTGAAGGTTGGATGGAGAAAGTGTGCTGGAGAAGAGCAGAGAGGCAGAGATTGTGGGCAGGGGAGGCTGTGTGGGACCCCATGCAGAGTGAGCAGTGTGAGGGAGGTAGGAGACTGTGTGGGACCCCATGCAGAGTGAGCGGTGTGAGGGAGGTAGGAGACTGTATGGGACCCCATGCAGAGTGAGTGGTGTGAGGGAGGTAGGAGACTGTGTGGGACCCCATGCAGAGTGAGTGGTGTGAGGGAGGTAGGAGACTGTGTGGGACCCCATGCGGAGTGAGTGGTGTGAGGGAGGTCGGAGACTGTATGGGACCCCATGCGGAGTGAGTGGTGTGAAGGAGGTCGGAGACTGTATGGGACCCCATGCAGAGTGAGTGGTGTGAGGGAGGTAGGAGACTGTATGGGACCCCATGCAGAGTGAGTGGTGTGAGGGAGGTAGGAGACTGTGTGGGACCCCATGCAGAGTGAGTGGTGTGAGGGAGGTAGGAGACTGTGTGGGACCCCATGCAGAGTGAGTGGTGTGAGGGAGGTAGGAGGCTGTGTGGGACCCCATGCAGAGTGAGTGGTGTGAGGGAGGTAGGAGACTGTGTGGGACCCCATGCAGAGTGAGCGGTGTGAGGGAGGTAGGAGACTGTGTGGGACCCCATGCAGAGTGAGTGGTGTGAGGGAGGTAGGAGACTGTGTGGGACCCCATGCAGAGTGAGTGGTGTGAGGGAGGTAGGAGACTGTGTGGGACCCCATGCAGAGTGAGTGGTGTGAGGGAGGTAGGAGACTGTGTGGGACCCCATGCAGAGTGAGTGGTGTGAGGGAGGTAGGAGACTGTATGGGACCCCATGCAGAGTGAGTGGTGTGAGGGAGGTAGGAGGCTGTGTGGGACCCCATGCAGAGTGAGTGGTGTGAGGGAGGTAGGAGACTGTGTGGGACCCCATGCAGAGTGAGCGGTGTGAGGGAGGTAGGAGACTGTGTGGGACCCCATGCAGAGTGAGTGGTGTGAGGGAGGTAGGAGACTGTGTGGACCCCATGCAGAGTGAGCGGTGTAAGGGAGGTAGGAGACTGTGTGGGACCCCATGCAGAGTGAGTGGTGTGAGGGAGGTAGGAGACTGGGCAAACGGTTCTCCAGGGTTCCGGCTGATTGGACATTGAGTCCTGGAGTGTCATTGGGAGTGAAGAATGTGTTTGGGCCGGGAGCCAGGAAGGCCCTGGGGCCAAAGTAAACAGCGAGTTGCCATTATGCCGTTGAACCAGAGTCCAGGCTGTGCCTTGGCTGTGATGTACAGATGTTTATCGTTGGGCAGGTGTGAGAGGACCCAGCACACCTCATGCCCAGTGAGTCACAGAATTGGCACCGCTCGAGAAGGATCACCTCACACCCTGTCTCACTCACACACCCAAACTGACACACACACTCACAAACTCACACTCACAAACACACACACTCACACACCCAAACTGACACACACACTCACAAACTCACACTCACAAACACACACACTCACAAACTCACACTCACAAACACACACACACTCACACACCCAAACTGACACACACACTCACAAACTCACACTCACAAACACACACACACTCACAAACTCACACACACTCACAAACTCACACTCACAAACTCACACACCCAAACTGACACACACACTCACAAACTCACACTCACAAACTCACACACCCAAACTGACACACACACTCACAAGCTCACACACCCAAACTGACACACACACTCACAAACTCACACACCCAAACTGACACACACACTCACAAACGCACACACCCAAACTGACACACACACTCACAAACTCACACTCACAAACTCACACACCCAAACTGACACACACACTGACACACACACTCACAAACTCACACACTCGAACTCACACACACACAAACTCACGCACCCGAACTCACAAACTCACACACTCAAACTCACTCACATATACATATACACACACACATAAATGTTCACACTCACTCACACACACAATTACCCACACACAGTCTCGCACACACTCACATTCACACACACTCACTCGCACTCACATAGACTCATACATGCATCCATCCACCCACACTCAAGCACACACTCACACTCGGTCCCACTCACACTCACACACTCAAATACACACCAACACGCACACACTCACATCTGGTCCCACTCACACACAGACACACACACTCACGCAAACTCACAAACACACCCACACACACTCACATACACTCACAATCACACCTGGTCCCATTCACACACACATGCAAACTTATACACCCATACCCTCACACACTTACTCACACACTGTCTCACACAATCACTCACACACAGACTCACATACACACTCACATCTGGTCCCATTCACACTCACACTCACACACATACACTCAAGCCCAGTCCCACTCATGCACAATAACACACACACACACACAAACTCACTCACTCACTCACCTCACACTCACATACTCACTCACACACACTCAAACACACACATTCACTCAGATTCTCAGTTACTCACACTCAAACACACACACTCAGTCAAAATCACACTCACATACTCATACACACACACTCACAGACTCACTCACACACGCCCACTCACACACACTCAATCACACAAACACACACAAAATCACCACCACACACACTCACGCACGCACATGCACTCACACCCACACATACTCCTACACACACACACACTCACACACACTCAATCACACACACGCACATACTCACAAAATAACACATACACTCACTTGCGCAGATATTCACTCACACACGCACACATATACACTCACACAGTCTCACATAAACTCACAGTCTCACATAAACTCACACAGTCTTACATAAACTCACACTAATTCACATAATCATACACACTTACACACTCACTCACTTACTCACACACACAGACACATACACTCACACCTGGTCCCATTCACACGCTCACACACACTCACCCCACGCTCACACAAACTTACACACACACAAACATAAACAAACACACTCTCACGCACACACTCACTCACACTCTCACATTAAAAAAAAATACATTTAGAGTACCCAATTCATTTTTTCCAATTAAGGGCCAATTTAGTGTGGCCAATCCACTGACCCTGCACATCTTTGGGTTGTGGGGGCGAAACCCACGCAAACACGGGGAGAATGTGCAAACTCCACATGGACAGTGACCCAGAGCCGGGATCAAACCTGGGACCTCGGCGCCATGAGGCAGCAGGGCTAACACACTGCGCCACCCTGCTGCCCCACACACTCACACACTTTCAAACACAAATCAACACAAACGCACTCACTCAGATTCAAACACACTTCTCACAGTCAAACATACTTAACCACACTCACACATACTAACACTCACACACACACCCATGCACAATCACAGTCACACATTCACACACTCACTCACAATCAAACCCATGCACTCACACCAACTCACACACTGACTCACATGCACACTCACACACACATACACTCAAACACACACTCACTCTCAAAATCACTCACTTGCGCACACACACAGACTCACTCAGACAGTTTTGCATACACTCATAACCATACTCACTCACACACTCACTCACACACACTCTCACTCACACTTCACACACAGATACATATACTCACACCCGATCCCACTCGAACTCTCATGCACACTCACACTTGAATACTCACTCACAGAAACTCACACACTCCATTGCAAACAATCACACTCTCTCACACGAAAACACATTCGCAAATACACTCAAACACAAACAAATACACACTCACTCACTCAGATTCAAGCACACCCACAAACACACACAACTCACTCACACTCACTTACACTCAAACTCACACTCTCACTAACACACACTCACACACACTTATGCAAACACACACATACACTGAAACACACTCACACTCATACATTCAAACACTCACATTATCAGACACTCACATATATACTCACACATACACTTATGCACACATATACTCACACCTGGTCCCATTTTCACACACATACTGACTCACACTCACACACTCACACCAAGACCACTGACACCACCACGCACACATTCACTCACTCACACATACATACAAACACACACACATACTCACACCCAGTTCCATTGATACTCAAACACACAAAAACACACTATCAGACACTCATACTCACACACTCACTCAACTCAGACACTCACATTTACTCACTCACCACACTCACACTAACATACTTACTCACAAACGCATATTCACACACACAAATTAACACACTCACTCACACACACAATCACTCACACACTCTCGCACACACACTCAGAGTCACTCACAGTCTTACACGTTCTCACTCACATTCACACTCACACATTCACTCAAATTCACACTCACACACACTCACTTGCACTCACATGCAGACTCATACGCGCACCTACCTACAAACACACTCACGCTCGGACCAACTCACACACGCAAATACACTCACATTCACAGTTACTCGTACTCAAATGCACACACACATGGTCAAAAACACACAACCACACTCTCACTCACACACATGCACACAAACTCACACACAGACTCAAACAGAGACACACGCTCACACACAAACACACAAAACCACTCAGCAGTGTAAGGACCACTGTTAACTGTACAGAGTCACTGTTTATTCAGCAGGGTAAGGATCACTCACTGTGTAACTGTACAGAGTCACTGTTTATTCAGCCGGGTGAGGATCACTCACTGTGTAACTGTACAGAGTCACTGTTTATTCAGCCGGGTGAGGATCACTCACTGTGTAACTGTACAGAGTCACTGTTTATTCAGCAGGGTAAGGATCACTCACTGTGTAACTGTACAGAGTCACTGTTTATTCAGCAGGATGAGGATCACTCACTGTGTGACTGTACAGAGTCACTGTTTATTCAGCAGGGTAAGGATCAATCACTGTGTAACTGTACAGAGTCACTGTTTATTCAGCAGGGTAAGGATCACTCACTGTGTAACTGTACAGAGTCACTGTTTATTCAGCAGGGTAAGGATCACTCACTGTTAACTGTACAGAGTCACAGTTTATTCAGTAAGTTAAGGATCACTCACTGTGTAGCTGTACAGAGTCACTGCTTATTCAGCAGGGTAAGGATCACTCACTGTGTAACTGAACAGAGTCACTGTTTATTCAGCAGGGTATGGATCACTCACTGTGTAACTGTATAGAGTCACTGTTTATTCAGTAAGTTAAGGATCACTCACTGTGTAGCTGTACAGAGTCACTGTTTATTCAGCAGGATGAGGATCACTCACTGTGTAGCTGTACAGAGTCACTGTTTATTCAGCAGGATGAGGATCACTCACTGTGTAGCTGTACAGAGTCACTGCTTATTCAGCAGGGTAAGGATTACTCACTGTGTAACTGAACAGAGTCACTGTTTATTCAGCAGGGTAAGGATCACTCACTGTGTAACTGTACAGAGTCACTGTTTATTCAGCAGGATGAGGATCACCCACTGTGTAACTGTACAGTCACTGTTTATTCAGCAGGATGAGGACCACTCACTGTGTAACTGTACAGAGTCACTGTTTATTCAGCAGGGTAAGGATCACTCACTGTATAACTGTACAGAGCCACTACAGAGTCACTGTTTATTCAGCAGGGTAAGGATCACTCACTGTATAACTGTACAGAGCCACTACAGAGTCAATGTTTATTCAGCAGGGTAAGGATCACTCACTGTGTAACTGTACAGAGTCACTGTTTATTCAGCAGGGTAAGGATCACTCACTGTGTAACTGTACAGAGTCACTGTTTATACAGCAGGGTAAGGATCACTCACTGTGTAACTGCACAGTCACTGTTTATTCAGCAGGGTAAGGATCAATCACTGTGTAACTGTACAGAGTCACTGTTTATTCAGCAGGGTAAGGATCACTCACTGTGTAACTGTACAGAGTCACTGTTTATTCAGCAGGGTAAGGATCACTCACTGTGTAACTGTACAGAGTCACTGTTTATTCAGCAGGATGAGGATCACTCACTGTGTAACTGTACAGAGTCACTGTTTATTCAGCAGGGTAAGGATCACTCACTGTGTAACTGTACAGAGTCACTGTTTATTCAGCAGGATGAGGATCACTCACTGTGTAACTGTACAGAGTCACTGTTTATTGAGCAGGATGAGGATCACTCACTGTTAACTGTACAGAGTCACTGTTTATTCAGCAGGGTGAGGATCACTCACTGTTAACTGTGCAGAGTCACTGTTTATTCAGCAGGGTAAGGATCACTCACTGTGTAACTCTACAGAGTCACTGTTTATTCAGCAGGGTAAGGATCACTCACTGTGTAACTGTACAGAGTCACTGTTTATTCAGCAGGATGAGGATCACTCACTGTGTAACTGGACAGAGTCACTGTTTATTCAGCAGGATGAGGATCACTCACTGTTAACTGTACGGAGTCACTGTTTATTCAGCAGTGTAAGGATCACTCACTGTGTAACTGTACAGAGTCACTGTTTATTCAGCAGGGTAAGGATCACTCACTGTTAACTGTACAGAGCCACTGTTTATTCAGCAGGATGAGGATCACTCACTGTTAACTGTACAGAGTCACTGTTTATTCAGCAGGGTAAGGATCACTCACTGTGTAACTGTACAGTCACTGTTTATTCAACAGGGTAAGGATCAATCACTGTGTAACTGTACAGAGTCACTGTTTATTCAGCAGGGTAAGGATCACTCACTGTGTAACTGTACAGAGTCACTGTTTATTCAGCAGGGTAAGGATCACTCACTGTTAACTGTACAGAGTCACAGTTTATTCAGTAAGTTAAGGATCACTCACTGTGTAGCTGTACAGAGTCACTGCTTATTCAGCAGGGTAAGGATCACTCACTGTGTAACTGAACAGAGTCACTGTTTATTCAGCAGGGTATGGATCACTCACTGTGTAACTGTACAGAGTCACTGTTTATTCAGTAAGTTAAGGATCACTCACTGTGTAGCTGTACAGAGTCACTGCTTATTCAGCAGGGTAAGGATTACTCACTGTGTAACTGAACAGAGTCACTGTTTATTCAGCAGGGTAAGGATCACTCACTGTGTAACTGTACAGAGTCACTGTTTATTCAGCAGGATGAGGATCACCCACTGTGTAACTGTACAGTCACTGTTTATTCAGCAGGATGAGGACCACTCACTGTGTAACTGTACAGAGTCAATGTTTATTCAGCAGGTTGAGGATCACTCACTGTGTAACTGTACAGAGTCACTGTTTATTCAGCAGGGTAAGGATCACTCACTGTGTAACTGTACAGAGTCACTGTTTATTGAGCAGGATGAGGATCACTCACTGTTAACTGTACAGAGTCACTGTTTATTCAGCAGGGTGAGGATCACTCACTGTTAACTGTGCAGAGTCACTGTTTATTCAGCAGGGTAAGGATCACTCACTGTGTAACTCTACAGAGTCACTGTTTATTCAGCAGGGTAAGGATCACTCACTGTGTAACTGTACAGAGTCACTGTTTATTCAGCAGGATGAGGATCACTCACTGTGTAACTGGACAGAGTCACTGTTTATTCAGCAGGATGAGGATCACTCACTGTTAACTGTACGGAGTCACTGTTTATTCAGCAGTGTAAGGATCACTCACTGTGTAACTGTACAGAGTCACTGTTTATTCAGCAGGGTAAGGATCACTCACTGTTAACTGTACAGAGCCACTGTTTATTCAGCAGGATGAGGATCACTCACTGTTAACTGTACAGAGTCACTGTTTATTCAGCAGGGTAAGGATCACTCACTGTGTAACTGTACAGTCACTGTTTATTCAACAGGGTAAGGATCACTCACTGTGTAACTATACAGAGTCACTGTTTATTCAGCAGGATGAGGATCACTCACTGTTAACTGTACAGAGTCACTGTTTATTCAGCAGGATGAGGATCACTCACTGTGCAACTGTACAGAGTCACTGTTTATTCAGCAGGGTAAGGATCAATCACTGTGTAACTGTACAGAGTCACTTTTATTCAGCAGGGTAAGGATCACTCACTGTGTAACTGTACAGAGTCACTGTTTATTCAGCAGGGTAAGGATCACTCACTGTGTAACTGTACAGAGTCACTGTTTATTCAGCAGGGTAAGGATCACTCACTGTGTAACTGTACAGAGTCACTGTTTATTCATCAGGGTAGGGTCACTCACTGTGTAACTGTCCAGAGTCACTGTTTATTCAGCAGGGTAAGGGCCACTCACTGTGTAACTGTACAGAGTCACTGCTTATTCAGCAGGGTAAGGATCACTCACTGTGTAACTGTACAGAGTCACTGTTTATTCAGCAGGGTAAGGATCACTCACTGTGTAACTGTACAGAGTCACTGTTTATTCAGCAGGGTAATGATCACTCACTGTGTAACTATAGAGAGTCACTGCTTATTCAGCAGGGTAAGGATCACTCACTGTGTAACTGTACAGAGTCACTGTTTATTCAGTAAGTTAAGGATCACTCACTGAGTAACTGTACAGAGTCACTATTTAGTCAGCAGGATGAGGATCACTCACTGTGCAACTGTACAGAGTCACTGTTTATTCAGCAGTATGAGGATCACTCACTGTGTAACTGTACAGAGTCACTGTTTATTCAGCAGGATAAGGATCACTCATTGCATAACTGTACAATGTCACTGTTTATTCAGCAGGATTACGATCACTCATTGTTTAATTGTGATGTGTAGATGCCGGCGTTGGACTGGGGGAGCACAGTAAGAAGTCTTCCAACACCAGGTTAAAGCCCAACAGGTTTGTTTCAAACACGAGCTTTCGGAGCACTGCTCCATTCACCTGAGGAAAGAGAAGTGCTCCGAAAGCCCGTGTTTGAAACAAACCTGTTGGACTTTAACCTGGTGTTGTAAGACGTCTTACTGTATTGTTTAACTGTACAGAGACACTGTTTCTTCACCAGGGTAAGGATCACTCAGTGGGTAACTGTACAGAGTCACTGATTATTTATGATGTGGAGATGCCGGCGTTGGACAGGGGTGAGCTCAGTAAGAAGTCTTCCAGTACCAGGTTAAAATCCAACAGGTTTGTTTTGAATCAATAGTAGCCTGAGGAAGGAGCAGTGCTCCGAAAGCTAGTGATTTTAAATAAACCTGTTGGAGTTTCACCTGGTATAAGACTTCTTACTATTTATTCAGTGTGAGGATCACTCACTATTTAACCGTACAGAGTCACTGTATAATCACTTTGTGCACATCACTGATTGATTGTGTAATTGAACGGAGTAACTGTTTATTCAGGGTAAGAACAACTCGCTGTGTAACTGTACAGCTTCACTATTTATTCAGGGTAAGGACAACTCACTGTATAATTGTACAGATTCACTGTTTATTCATGATAAGAACTCACTGTGTAATTGTACAGATTCACTGTTTATTCAGGGTAAGGATCACTCATTTTGTAATTGTACAGCTACTGTTCATTCAGCTGGGTAAGGACAACTCACTGTATAAATGTGCAGAGTCACTGTTTATTCAGCTGGGTAAGAATTACTCATTGTAATTATACTCAGTGTAATTATACATAGCCATTGCTCAAGGATCACCCACTGTGTAACTGGACAAAGACACTGTATTCAGCAGGGTAAGCACCACTCATTGTAATTGAACAGAGTCAATTTTTATTCAATAAGTTAAGGATCGCTCACTGTGTAACTGTACAGTCACTGTTTATTCAGCAGGGTAAGGTTCACGCACTGCGTAACTGTACAGTCACTGTTTATTCAGCAGGGTAAGGATCACGCACTGCGTAACTGTACAGGGTCACTGTTTATTCAGCAGGGTAAGGATCACTCACTGTGTAACTGTACAGAGTCACTGTTTATTCAGCAGGGTAAGGATCACTCACTGTGTAACTGTACAGAGTCACTGTTTATTCAATAAATTGAGGATCACTCACTGTGTAACTGTACAGAGTCACTGTTTATTTAGCAGGGTAAGGATCACTCACTGTGTAACTGTACAGAGTCACTGTTTATTCAGTAAATTGAGGATCACTCACTGTGTAACTGTACAGAGTCACTGTTTAATCAACAGGGTAAGGATCACTCACTGTGTAACTGTACAGAGTCACTGTTTATTCAGCTGGGTAAGGATCACTCACTGTGTAACTGTACAGAGTCACTGTTTACTCAGCAGGATGAGGATCACTCACTGTTAACTGTACAGAGTCACTGTTTATTCAGCAGGGTAAGGATCACTCACTGTGTAACTGTACAGTCACTGTTTATTCAACAGGGTAAGGATCACTCACTGTGTAAATATACAGAGTCACTGTTTATTCAGCAGGATGAGGATCACTCACTGTTAACTCTACAGAGTCACTGTTTATTCAGCAGGATGAGGATCACTCACTGTTAACTGTACAGAGTCACTGTTTATTCAGCAGGATGAGGATCACTCACTGTTAACTGTCCAGAGTCACTGTTTATTCAGCAGGGTAATGATCACTCACTGTGTAACTGTACAGAGTCACTGTTTATTCAGCAGGGTAAGGGCCACTCACTGTGTAACTGTACCGAGTCACTGTTTATTCAGTAAGTTAAGGATCACTCACTGTGTAGCTGTACAGAGTCACTGTTCATTCAGCAGGGTAAGGATCACTCACTGTGTAACTGTACAGAGTCACTGCTTATTCAGCAGGGTAAGGATCACTCACTGTGTAACTGTACAGAGTCACTGTTTATTCAGCAGTATGAGCATCACTCACTGTGTAACTGTACAGAGTCACTGTTTATTCAGCAGGATGAGGATCACTCACTGTGTAACTGTAGAGAGTCACTGCTTATTCAGCAGGATAAGGATCACTCACTGTGTAACTGTACAGAGTCACTGCTTATTCAGCAGGATAAGGATCACTCACTGTGTAACTGTACAGAGTCACCGTTTATTCAGCAGGGTAAGGATCACTCACTGTGTAACTGTAGAGAGTCACTGCTTATTCAGCAGGATAAGGATCACTCACTGTGTAACTGTACAGAGTCACCGTTTATTCAGCAGGGTAAGGATCACTCACTGTGTAACTGTACAGAGTCACTGTTTATTCAGCAGGATGAGGATCACTCACTGTGTAACTGTACAGAGTCACTGTTTATTCAGCAGGGTAAGGATCCCTCACTGTGTAACTGTACAGAGTGACTGTTTATTCAGCGGGGTAATGATCACTCACTGTGTAACTGTAGAGAGTCACTGCTTATTCAGCAGGATAAGGATCACTCACTGTGTAACTGTACAGAGTCACTGTTTATTCAGCAGGATAAGGATCACTCATTGTGTAAATGTACAGTCACTGTTTATTCAGTATGTTAAGGATCACTCACTGTGTATCTGTACAGAGTCACTGTTTATTCAGCAGGATGAGGATCACTCACTGTGTAACTGTACAGAGTCACTGTTTATTCAGCAGTATGAGGATCACTCACTGTGTAACTGTACAGAGTCACTGTTTATTCAGCAGGATAAGGATCACTCATTGCATAACTGTACAATGTCACTGTTTATTCAGCAGGATTACGATCACTCATTGTTTAATTGTGATGTGTAGATGCCGGCGTTGGACCGGGGGGAGCACAGTAAGAAGTCTTCCAACACCAGGTTAAAGCCCAACAGGTTTGTTTCAAACACGAGCTTTCGGAGCACTGCTCCATTCACCTGAGGAAAGAGAAGTGCTCCGAAAGCCCGTGTTTGAAACAAACCTGTTGGACTTTAACCTGGTGTTGTAAGACGTCTTACTGTATTGTTTAACTGTACAGAGACACTGTTTCTTCACCAGGGTAAGGATCACTCATTGCGTAACTGCACAGCGTCACTGTTTATTCATAATGTGGAGATGCCGGCGTTGGACAGGGGTGAGCTCAGTATAAAGTCTTCCAGCACCAGGTTAAAATCCAACAGGTTTGTTTTGAATCACTAGTAGCCTGAGGAAGGAGCAGTGCTCCGAAAGCTAGTGATTTTAAATAAACCTGTTGGAGTTTCACCTGGTATAAGACTTCTTACTATTTATTCAGTGTGAGGATCACTCACTATTTAACCGTACAGAGTCACTGTATAATCACTTTGTGCACATCACTGATTGATTGTGTAATTGAACGGAGTAACTGTTTATTCAGGGTAAGAACAACTCGCTGTGTAACTGTACAGCTTCACTATTTATTCAGGGTAAGGACAACTCACTGTATAATTGTACAGATTCACTGTTTATTCATGATAAGAACTCACTGTGTAATTGTACAGATTCACTGTTTATTCAGGGTAAGGACAATTCACTGTGTAATTGTACAGATTCACTGTTTATTCAGGGTAAGGACAACTCACTGTGTAACTGTACAGAGTCACTCTTTATTCAGTAAGTTAAGGATCACTCGCTGTGTAACTGTACAGAGTCACTGTTTATCCAGCTGTTTAAGGATCACGCACTGCGTAACTGTACAGAGTCACTGTTTATTCAGCAGGGGAAGGATCACGCACTGTGTAACTGTACAGAGTCACTCTTTATTCAGTAAATTAAGGATCACGCACTGTGTAACTGTACAGAGTCACTGTTTATTCAGCTAAAATAAGGATCACTCCCTGTGTAACTGTACAGTCACTGTTTATTCAGCAGGGTAAGGATCACTCACTGTGTAACTGTACCGAGTCACTGTTTATTCAGCAGGATAAGGATGACTCACTGTGTAACTGTACAGAGTCACTGTTTATTTAGTAAATTGAGGATCACTCACTGTTAACTGTACAGAGTCACTGTTTATTCAGCAGGATGAGGATCACTCACTGTTAACTGTGCAGAGTCACTGTTTATTCAGCAGGGTAAGGATCACTCACTGTGTAACTGTACAGAGTCACTGTTTATTCAGCAGGGTAAGGGCCACTCACTGTGTAACTGTACAGAGTCACTGTTTATTCAGTAAGTTAAGGATCACTCACTGTGTAGCTGTACAGAGTCACTGTTTATTCAGCAGGGTAAGGATCACTCACTGTGTAACTGTACAGAGTCACTGCTTATTCAGCAGGGTAAGGATCACTCACTGTGTAACTGTACAGAGTCACCGTTTATTCAGCAGGATGAGGATCACTCACTGTGTAACTGTACAGAGTCACTGTTTATTCAGCAGGGTAAGGATCCCTCACTGTGTAACTGTACAGAGTCACTGTTTATTCAGCAGGGTAATGATCACTCACTGTGTAACTGTAGAGAGTCACTGCTTATTCAGCAGGATAAGGATCACTCACTATGTAACTGTACAGAGTCACTGTTTATTCAGCAGGATAAGGATCACTCATTGTGTAAATGTACAGTCACTGTTTATTCAGTAAGTTAAGGATCACTCACTGTGTAACTGTACAGAGTCACTGTTTATTCAGCAGGATGAGGATCACTCACTGTGTAACTGTACAGAGTCACTGTTTATTCAGCAGTATGAGGATCACTCACTGTGTAACTGTACAGAGTCACTGTTCATTCAGCAGGATAAGGATCACTCATTGCATAACTGTACAATGTCACTGTTTATTCAGCAGGATTACGATCACTCATTGTTTAATTGTGATGTGTAGATGCCGGCGTTGGACTGGGGGAGCACAGTAAGAAGTCTTCCAACACCAGGTTAAAGCCCAACAGGTTTGTTTCAAACACGAGCTTTCGGAGCACTGCTCCATTCACCTGAGGAAAGAGAAGTGCTCCGAAAGCCCGTGTTTGAAACAAACCTGTTGGACTTTAACCTGGTGTTGTAAGACGTCTTACTGTATTGTTTAACTGTACAGAGACACTGTTTCTTCACCAGGGTAAGGATCACTCATTGCGTAACTGCACAGCGTCACTGTTTATTCATAATGTGGAGATGCCGGCGTTGGACAGGGGTGAGCTCAGTAAGAAGTCTTCCAGTACCAGGTTAAAATCCAACAGGTTTGTTTTGAATCACTAGTAGCCTGAGGAAGGAGCAGTGCTCCAAAAGCTAGTGATTTTAAATAAACCTGTTGGAGTTTCACCTGGTATAAGACTTCTTACTATTTATTCAGTGTGAGGATCACTCACTATTTAACCGTACAGAGTCACTGTATAATCACTTTGTGCACATCACTGATTGATTGTGTAATTGAACGGAGTAACTGTTTATTCAGGGTAAGAACAACTCGCTGTGTAACTGTACAGCTTCACTATTTATTCAGGGTAAGGACAACTCACTGTATAATTGTACAGATTCACTGTTTATTCATGATAAGAACTCACTGTGTAATTGTACAGATTCACTGTTTATTCAGGGTAAGGACAATTCACTGTGTAATTGTACAGATTCACTGTTTATTCAGGGTAAGGACAACTCACTGTGTAACTGTACAGAGTCACTCTTTATTCAGTAAGTTAAGGATCACTCGCTGTGTAACTGTAGAGTCACTGTTTATCCAGCTGTTTAAGGATCACGCACTGCGTAACTGTACAGAGTCACTGTCTATTCAGCAGGGGAAGGACCACTCACTGTGTAACTGTATAGAGTCACTGTTTATTCAGCTAAAATAAGGATCACTCCCTGTGTAACTGTACAGTCACTGTTTATTCAGCAGGGTAAGGATCACTCACTGTGTAACTGTACAGAGTCACTGTTTATTCAGCAGGGTGAGGATCACTCACTGTTAACTGTACAGAGTCACTGTTTATTCAGCAGGGTAAGGATCACTCACTGTGTAACTGTACAGAGTCACTGTTTATTCAGCAGGGTGAGGATCACTCACTGTTAACTGTACAGAGTCACTGTTTATTCAGCAGGGTAAGGATCACTCACTGTGTAACTGTACAGAGTCACTGTTTATTTAGCAGTTTAAAGGTCACTCACTGTGTAACTGTACAGAGTCACTGTTTATTCAGTAAATTGAGGATCACTCACTGTGTAACTGTACAGAGTCACTGTTTATTTAGCAGGGTAAGAATCACTCACTGTGTAACTGTACAGAGTCACTGTTTATCCAGCTGTTTAAGGATCACGCACTGCGTAACTGTACAGAGTCACTGTCTATTCAGCAGGGGAAGGACCACTCACTGTGTAACTGTATAGAGTCACTCTTTATTCAGTAAATTGAGGATCACTCACTGTGTAACTGTACAGAGTCACTGTTTATTCAGCCAGATGAGGATCACTCAATGTTAAATGTAAGTCACTGTTTATTCAGTAAGTTAAGTATCACTCACTGTGTAACTGTACAGAGTCACTCTTTATTCAGCCAGGTAAGGATCACTCACTGTGTCACTGCACAGTCACTGTTTATTCAGCAGGATAAGGATCACTCACTGTGTAACTGCACAGTCACTGTTTATTCAGCTAAAATAAGGATCACTCACTGTGTAACTGTACAGAGTCACCGTTTATTCAGCAGGGTAAGGATCACTCACTGTGTAACTGTACAGAGTCACTGTTTATTCAGCAGGGTAAGGATCACTCACTGTGTAACTGTACAGAGTCACTGTTTATTCAGCAGGGTGAGGATCCCTCACTGTGTAACTGTACAGAGTCACTGTTTATTCAGCAGGGTAAGGATCACTCACTGTAACGATAAAAATGAAATGAAATGAAAATCACTTATTGTCACAAGTAGGCTTCAAATGAAGTTACAGTCAGTGTTTATTCTGTACGTTAAGGATCACTCACTGTATCTATAGAGTCAGTGTTTATTCGGAGTCAGTGTACGCATCACTCACTTTGTAACTGTACAGCATCTTCATGTTTGTTTCTTCCAGATGATTATCGGCGACTTGTTAAGGTTCTGCTGGTTAATGTTGATGGTTCTGCTTGGATTTACTTCAGGTTTGTCTTCAGGAAGTGAATCAGCTCGGGTTCCTGCTCCTGATCCCTGTCCAGTGACCCCAGGGTTAGGTAGGGGGGTGGGGGGGGGAGTGAATCAGCCCGGGTTCCTGCTCCTGAAGCCCGTCCAGTGACCCCAGGGTTAGGTAGGGGGGTGGGGGGGGGGGGGGGGGGGGGAGTGAATCAGCCTCGGTTCCTTCTCCTGATCTCTGCCCAGTGACCCCTGGGTTAGGGAGAGGGTGAATCAGCCCGGGTTCCTGCTCCTGATCCCTTTCCAGTGAGCCCTGGGTTAGGGAGGGGGTGAATCAGCCCGGGTTCCTGCTCCTGATCCCTGTCCAGTGAGCCCTGGGTTAGGGAGGGGGTGAATCAGCCCGGGTTCCTGCTCCTGATCCCTGTCCAGTGATCCCTGGGTTAGGGAGGGGGTGAATCAGCCCGGGTTCCTGCTCCTGATCCCTGTCCAGTGAGCCCTGGGTTAGGGAGGGAGTGAATCAGCCCGGGTTCCTGCTCCTGATCCCTGTCCAGTGATCCCTGGGTTAGGGAGGGGGTGAATCAGCCCGGGTTCCTGCTCCTGATCCCTGTCCAGTGAGCCCTGGGTTAGGGAGGGGGTGAATCAGCTCGGGTTCCTGCTCCTGATCCCTGTCCAGTGATGCTGGGTTAGGGAGGGGGTGAATCAGCCCGGGTTCCTGCTCCTGATCCCTGTCCAGTGACCCTGGGTTAGGGAGGGGGTGAATCAGCCCGGGTTCCTGCTCCTGATCCCTGTCCAGTGACCCATGGGTTTGGGTGGAGGGTGAATGTAGGAAACTGAGAAAATATTGCAAATGTGAGTTTTCTGATCTTTTTCGGCAATGAGTGACAACTGATCAAGTCTCCCTCGTTCTGTCTCTCTCTCCCTCCTTGTGTGTCTCTATGTTTCCCTCTCTCTGTCTCTCTCTCTCCCTGGTCTCTCACTTTGTCTCTCTTTTGCGGTCCTTCTCTCTCTTTCTTTGTCTGTCTCTACTTCTATCTGTCTCTCTCTCTGTCTCTCTCGGTCTCTCTCTCTGTCTGTCTCTGTTTCTCTCTCTCTGTCTCCCTGTCTATCTGTCTCTCACTCTATCTCTCTCCCTCTCTCTGGCCCTCACTCTGTCTCTCTCTCACTCTCTGTCTCTCCCTCTCTGTCTCTCTCTGTCTCCCTGTCTCTCTCCCTGTCCGTGCCACTCCCTCTCCCTGTCATCCTGTCTCTTTCTCTGTCTCTGACTTTCTCTCAGTCTCTCTCTCTCTTTGACTCTCCCCTCTCCTTGTCCCAGTCTCTCTATCTCTCCCTCTCCGTATCTCTCTTTCTATCTCTCTCTGTGTCCCACTCTGTCTCACAATCTCTCTCTCATTCTGTCTCTTCCCTCTGACCCTCCCTCTCTCTCATTCTCCCTCCGTTTCTGTCTCTATCTCTCCCTACCTTTCTCTATCTCTCTGTCCCTATCTCTGTCTCTCTCTTCCTCTGTCCTTCTCTCTATCTGTCTTTTTCTCTGTCTCTATATCTTTGTATCTCTCCCTGTCTGTCTCTCTCTGCCTCTGTCTCTATCGCTGTCACTCTCTCTGTCTTCCTCTATATCTTTCTCTCAGTCTCTCTCTCTGTCTGTGACTCTCTGTATCCCTCTCTCTGTCTATCTTTCTCTGTCTCCCTCTCTCTTTGAATCTCTCTCTCTCTATGTCTCTCTGTCTCTCTCCCTCTTTGAATCTCTCTCTCTGTGTCTCTTCCTGTCTCACTTTCTCTGTCCTCACTCTGTCCCATTCTCTATCTGTCTCTCTCTGCCTCTGTCTCACTGTCCCACTTTCTGTCTCTATTTGTCTCTCTCTGCCTCTCTGTCTCTCTCTCTGTCTCTCTCTGTCTCTCTCTCTCGCTCTCTCTGTCTCTCTCTCTCTCTCACTCTCTTTGTCTTTCCCTTTCGCTCACTCTGTCGCTGTTTCATTCTCACTCTGTCTCTCTCTCTCTCTCTGTCTCTGTCTCACTCTCTCTCGTTTTCTGTCTCCCTCTCTCTGTCCCACACACTCTCTGTCTCTCTCCCTCTCTGGTTCTCTCTCTCGATCTCACTCTCTCTGTTCCCTGAATCACTGTCTCACTCTGTCTCTCTCTCTGCCCCTTCCTATATCTCTCCGTCTCTCTATGTTGCTCTCTGACTGTCTCACTCTCTGTCTCTCTCTCCGTCTCATTCACCCTCTGTCTATCTGTCTCTCTCTCTCTTTTTCTCTCTCTTTCTCCCTCTCTGTCTCACCGTCTCTCTCTCTCTGTCTTTCTCTCTGTCTCTCTATGTCTCTGTCTCTCTCTCTGGTCTCTCTCTTGGTCTCTATCTCTATCTCTTACATTATCTCACTCACTCTCACTCGTCCCTGTCTGTCTCTCTCTTTAACTCAATTTAACTCACTGCCTCCCATTCCCAATTTTCCTTTTCCTCATATCTCTTACTCTCACCTTTCTCACCATCCTCTTCTTCCTCCAAGTGTACTTCTTCCTGTTCTCTCTATCCATGTCTCCCTTCCTTTCTTTACACTCACTCTCCCCTCTATCCTTCTTTCTGTCCCTTCCTCTCTCCCTTTCACTCTCAGTCTATCATTCTCTTGCCTCTCTCTCTACCTCTCTCTGCGCTGTCCACTCATTTCCCCTATCTAACCTCCCTGCGTTTGCTCTCTGCCATCACCTCATTCTCAATGTGTCACTTCCTCCCTTTCCCTTTCTTTCCCACTATCTCCCTTTCGATCCATCCCTCTCTCTGTATCCCTGCTCACTCTCCTCTGTCTCTCTCTTTATCCCCCCTCCATTCTCTCCTTCCCTCTGCCTCTCTCTCCCTTCCTTTCTCTCTCTGTCCCATGCTCTCTTTTCCTCTCTGTCTTTCTCTATCCCCTGCTCAAGCTCCCTCGCTGTCTCTCTCTCTCTATCCCCCTCTCTCACTCCCCCCTCCGCTCTATCTCCCACTCTCTCTCCCTGTCTCTATCCACTGCACCCTCTCCCTCCCTCGCTGTCTCTATCACCCTGCTCTCTCTTCCTCCCTCTCTGTTTCTTTCTCTATCTCCTACTCTCTCCATATCTCTCTCCCCACTCTTGTTCCCTCTTTGTCTCTCTCTGTCACCTGCTCTCTCTCCCTAATCCCTGCTCTCTCTCTCTCTCCCTCTCTGGACCTCTTCCTATCCTCCCGCTCTCCCTCCGTCTCTCTTTATCCCCTGCTCTCTCTCCCTCCCTCTAACACTGTTCTCTCTCTCTCCCTCCCTCTGTCTTTTTCTATCCTCCGGCTCTCTCTCTCTCCCTCCCTCCTTCTGTCTTTATCCCCTACTCTCTCTCCTTCCCTCTGTTTTTTTCCCCTCCTCTCTCTCGCTCCCTCTCTATCCCCTGCTCTCTCTCTACCTCCCTCCCTCTCTATCCCCTGCACACTCGCTCTCCCTCCCTCCCTCTCTGTCTCTCTCTCTCTATCCCACCCCCCCCCCCCCCCCCCCCCCCCCACTCTTGCTTCTTCCTTCTCTGCCAGCACCTTGTTCCCTCTATCCTTGTCTCTTTTCCCACAGCATTCTATGTGACCTTCCAGACCTTGGAGCCGGAGCTGTGGCCGCACTTCCGGGATTTCAGCATGTGCCTCTTCACCATGTTCCAGCTATTCCTCGGTCTCCTCGATATTCCCATCAACTACGAGAAGTTCACTCCGGCCATTATCAAGATCATGTACGTGGCTTATATGATCTTCGCATTCCTGCTGATGGTCAACTTGCTCATCGCAATGATGGGGGACACACACTGGCGAGTGGCACATGAGAGAGACCAACTGTGGCGGGCACAGGTAGGCATGAAGCTCCCTCAACATGTACACAGCTAGTGCAACCCTCACTCAACATGTACACAGGTAGATGTAGCCTCCACCCAACATGTACACAGCTAGTGCAACCCTCACTCAACATGTACACAGCTAGTGCAACCCTCACTCAACATGTACACAGGTAGTGCAACCCTCACTCAACATGTACACAGCTAGTGCAACCCTCACTCAACATGTACACAGCTAGTGCAACCCTCACTCAACATGTACACAGGTAGATGTAGCTTCCACCCAACATGTACACAGCTAGTGCAACCCTCACTCAACATGTACACAGCTAGTGCAACCCTCACTCAACATGTATACAGGTAGATGTAGCCTCCACCCAACATGTACACAGCTAGTACAACCCTCACTCAATACGTACACAGGTAGATGTAACCCTCACTCAACATGTACACAGGTAGATGTAGCCTCCACCCAACGTGTACACAGATAGTGTAACTGTCAAAATTATTGCAAGGTATACACGGGAATACTCTTTGATCAATCTTTATTGACTTGTGCAGAAGGAGAGCAACCCAGTGGGGTTCATTGCATTGCACTGTCTGAGTCCAGCGAAGCTTTATTAACCAATAGAATCATAATTCCAGTCTAATCTTTCATTTTCATGTCACACAACAATAATATCACAGTTAAACTTCCATTTTAAGCCAATGAAAGGACAGTATTCTAGCCAATAGGACCAATAGTCCAATAAGCAAGGTCTTTCAATCCTTCTTTTACGCAATCCTCTCCCCTTTGTCCTTGGAGGATACGGTAGTTTACAAAAAAGCGCATTACTGAGAAGGCTCCCTCCATCATCCTGTCTCCACAGACTAATGTCATTCACTAAGAAACAAGGGTCGGAATTCTCTCAGCTCCCGGCGGTTTGGAGAATCGCGATTTGCGCGACACTGCCCCGACGCCGTTCCACCGGTTCTCTGGCTGGGATGGGCCGAGTGGCCGCCAAGAAAGCCTGAGCCCCGCCAGCGCCGTTCACATGTGGTCTTACCCGGCGGGACCTCGGCGTCCATCCTGTCTGGGGTGGCCTGGTTTGGGGGGGGGGGGGGTGGGGTCTGACCCCGGGAGGGGCCTCCATCGTGGCCTGGCCCGCGATCGGTGCCTACCGATTGGCGGGCCGGCCTTTCCTGGTGGGGGCCTCTTTTACTCCGTGCCAGCCCCTGTAGCCCTACGCCATGTTGCGTCAGAGCTGGCGCGGAGAAGGAAACCACCGCGCATGTGCGAGTTCGCACCGGTCGCAGCGCGCATGCGCAGACCTGCGACGCACGTTTGATGCCGGTATCAGCAGCTGGAGCGGTGTGGGTCACTCCAGTGCCGTACCGGCCCCCTGTAGGGCAGAGGATCGCTACACTTGGCAGTCCGATGACGCCATCGTTAAACTGTCCGGTTTTTACGATGGCGTCAACACTCTGCCGTCAGAAAGGAGAATCCCGCCCAGGATATTAACTTATGTCCTTCACTAAGGAACAGGATATTATGGATTCCACATAACCCTCACTTATATACACAGGTAGGTGTAACGCTCACTCAACATGTACATAGGTAGTGTAACCCGCACTCAATATGTCCATAGGTAGACATAGCCCTCACCCAAAGTGTACACAGGTAGGTATAACCCTCACTCAACATGTACACAGGTCAGGGTAGCCCTCACCCAAAGTGTACACAGCCAGGCGTAACCTTCAGTCAACGTGTACACAAGCATAACCCAGTGTTTTCAAACTTTTTTGCACCGGACCCATTTTTACCAAACGGCCACCCTTCGCGACCCACGCTCCCCGAACTTCGCGACCCATGCTGCCCGATCTTCACGGCCCATGCTGTCCGATCTTCGTGACCCACGCTGTCCGATCTTCGTGACCCACGCTGTCCGATCTTCGCGACCCATGCTGCCCGATCTTCACGGCCCATGCTGTCCGATCTTCGTGACCCACGCTGTCCGATCTTCGTGACCCACGCTGTCCGATCTTCGTGACCCATGCTGCCCGAACTTCGTGACCTACGCTGTCCGATCTTCGTGACCCACGCTGCCCGAACTTTGCGACCCACGCTGCCCGAACTTTGCGACCCACGCTGCCCGAACTTTGCGACCCACGCTGCCCGAACTTTGCGACCCACGCTGCCCGAACTTTGCGACCCACGCTGCCCGAACTTTGCGGCCCATGCTGCCCGAACTTTGCGACCCACGCTGCCCGAACTTTGCGACCCACGCTGCCCGAACTTTGCGACTCACGCTGCCCGAACTTTGCGACTCACGCTGCCCGAACTTCGTGACTCACGCTGCCCCATCTTCGCGACCCATCATTTTCACTTCCCTTCAATGTGACAGGTGAGCCTTATTGGTCCTCACGGTCTGATTTTAAAAAAATTTGTTGATGGGACATGGGCGTCGCAGGCTGTACCAGCATTTATTGTACATGGGTCAAATCGGACTCTCTGTGTACACAGGGTACATCAGACATAATCAGTGTACAGGGGATAAATCTGACTCTCTCTCTCTCTGTACATGGGGTAAACTATTCTCTCTATCTCTGTACACAGGATAAATCTGACCCTCTGTGCATACGGGGTAAATCTGACTCTGTGTACATGGGATAAATCTGACTGTGTGTACACGGGATAAATCTGACTCTGTGTAAAAGGGGTAAATCTGACTGTGTGTACACTGGATAAATCTGACTGTGTGTACACGGGATAAATCTGACTGTGTGTACACGGGACAAATCTGACTGTGTGTACACGGGACAAATCTGACTCTATGTACACTGGATAAATCTGACTCTGTGTACATGGGTTAAATCTGACTCTGTGTAGAAGGGGTAAATCTGACTCTGTGTACACGGAGTAAATATGACTCTGTACACGGAATAAATCTGGCTCTCTGCACACGGAGTTAATCTGACCCTGTACACAGAGTTAATCTGAATCTCTGTACACCGGATAAATCTGACTCTGTACACAGGATAAATCTGATTCTGTACACGGGATAAATCTGTCTCTCTGTACACCAGACAAATATGACTCTGTGTACACAGGATAAATCTGACTCTCTGTGCACACAGGATAAATCAGTCTCAGTGTACATGGGTTCAATCTGACTCTCTGTGTAGAAGGGGTAAATCTGACTCTGTGTACACGGAGTCAATCTGGCTCTGTATTAGGGATAAATTTGACTCACTCAGTGTACATAGGGAAATCTGACTCTCTGTGTACATGGGGTAAATCTGTCTCTCTGTGTACATGGAATAAATCTGATTCTGTGTATACGGAATAAATCTGACTCTCTGTGTGCACAGGACAAATCTGACTCCCTGTGTACACGGAGTAAATCTGACTCTCTGTGTTCATGGGGTATATCTGACTCTGTTACATGGTAAATCTGACTCTGTACATGGGATAAATCTGACTCACTCAATGCACACGGGGTAAATATGACTCTCAGTGTACATGGGTTAAATCTGACTCCCTGTGTACACCGGATCATAGATCATAGAATTTACAGTGCACAAGGAGGCTATTCGGCCCATCGGGTCTGCACCGGCTCTTGGAAAGAGCACCCCACTTAAGCCCACACCTCCACCCTATCCCCGTAACCCAGTAATCCCACCGAACCTAAGGGCAATTTAGCATGGCCAATCCACCTAACCCTGCACATCTTTGGACTGTGGGAGGAAACTGGAGCACCCAGAGGAAACCCACACAGACATGGGGAGAACGTGCAGACTCCGCACAGCCAGTGATCCAAGCTGGGAATCGAACCTGGGACCCTGGAGCTGTGAAGCAACTGTGATAACCACTATGCTACTGTGCTGCCCACTAGATAAATCTGATTCTGTGTAGAAGGGGTAAATCTGACTGTGTGTACATGGAGTAAATCTGAATCGCTCTCCCTATGTACATGGGGTAAATCTGACTGTGTGTACACAGAGTAAATCTGAATCACTCTCCCTATGTACATGGGCTTTCTTTGTAAACAGGGTAAATCTGATTCTCTATATGCACATTGGATAAATCCGACTCTGTGTACACGGGTTAAATCTTTGTCTCTCTGTACACAGTGTTATATTACTGGGTCTAGTAATATGTATCGTTACTAGTTGCTGTTGATGCCGATGGTCTGATGGTGAGATCCTGAAGAAACCATGAATCTTCAACTTCTGCAAACTCATTTATTTAAAGTAACAAATGATTTATGTCTGAGTTTGACACTCTGCAGAACTATCTCTAGAAATCAAGTAATTAAGTATGATGTATTAACTGACTCACAACTAATAATACTAACTATAATGAGAGCTATCGAAATATACAACTGCTTACTGAACATTTTGGGTAGAAAGAGACCAAGATCCTTTCGGAGCTGATATTTATACTGGATCGTGTAATGCCCTCCAGTGGTAGTGTTACAGCTAGATGTTCTAATTAACCCTTTAGTTATAGCCACATATACATATCATTACACACAGGATAAATCTGACTCTCTCTCTCTCTGTGTACACAGGGTAAATTTGACTTTGTGTATACAGGATAAATGTGACTCTCCCTCTCTCTGTACACATGGTAAATGTGACTCTCTCTCTGAACACAGGGTAAATGTGACTCTCCCTCTCTCTGTACACATGGTAAATGTGACTCTCTCTCTGTACACAGGGTAAATGTGACTCTCTCTCTGTACACATGGTAAATGTGACTCTCCCTCTCTCTGTACACATGGTAAATGTGACTCTCTCTCTGTACACAGGGTAAATGTGACTCTCCCTCTCTCTGGACACATGGTAAATGTGACTCTCTCTCTGTACACAGGGTAAATGTGACTCTCCCTCTCTCTGTACACATGGTAAATGTGACTCTCTCTCTGTACACAGGGTAAATGTGACTCTCCCTCTCTCTGTACACATGGTAAATGTGACTCTCTCTCTGTACACAGGGTAAATGTGACTCTCCCTCTCTGTACACATGGTAAATGTGACTCTCTCTCTGTACACATGGTAAATGTGACTCTCTCTCTCTCTGTACACAGGGTAAATTTGACTTTGTGTACACAGGGTAAATGTGACTCTCTCTCTGTACACATGGTAAATGTGACTCTCTCTCTCTGTACACATGGTAAATGTGATTCTCTCTCTGTACACATGGTAAATGTGACTCTCTCTCTCTCTGTACACATGGTAAATGTGACTCTCTCTCTGTACACATGGTAAATGTGACTCTCTCTCTCTCTGTACACAGGGTAAATTTGACTCTGTACACAGGGTAAATCTAACTCTCTCTCTCTGTACACAGGGTAAATCTGATTCTCTCTTGTATACACTGGATAAATCTGACTGTGTACACGAACTGGGTAAATCTGAATCTCTCTCCCAGTGAACATGGGGTAAATCTGATTTTGTAGACAGGGTAAATTTGACTGTTAATCTGAATGTGTGTGTACATGGGGTATATCTGACTCTTTCTCTCTCTTTCTGTAAACACAGGGTATATCTGAATCTGTGTACCTGTGTGTGTGTACATGGGGTATATCTGACACACTCTATCTCTCTGTACACGGGGTATATCTGAATCTGTGTACCTGTGTGTGTGTACATGGGGTATATCTGACACACTATCTCTCTGTACACGGGGTATATCTGAATCTGTGTACCTGTGTATGTACATTAAGTGTATCTGACTCGGTCTCTGTTTTTGGGGTATATCTCACTCTTGTTGTCCTCTATTGACCTCAAGGTTGTCGCGACGACCATCCTGTTGGAGCGTCGGTTACCCAAGTGCATCTGGCCCAGGATTGGGATTCACGGAGCAAACTTTGGGTTGGGGAACAATTGGTATCTCAGGTATGCACACAAAACCCCTGCCTTTGTCTTCCCAGGTTTCTAGGGGTGATGAGAGGTTTCTGGAGGTATGGTTTGGTTAGCGTTATGGTTAGGAGTTAGGATTAGGGGTTAGGATTAGTGTTAGGAATAGGAGTTAGTATTAGGGTTAGGGGTTAGGATTAGTGTCAGGATTAGGAGGTTAGTGTCCGGGCAACGATGTGACCTTGACCCATTACTAATGTGGTGTGCTCACAATGTAGGAGATATTAGGGTTAGGGGTTAGAATTAGGGGTCAGGCCAGAACATTGGGTTAGGGTCAGGGCATTGGGGTCAGGATAACGTCATTAGGGGTTAGGGTCAGGGCATTCGGGTTCGGTTGAGGGCATTGGGTTAGGATCAGGGCATTGGGGTTAGTATAATGGCATTAGGGGTTAGAGTCAGGACTTTCGGGTTAGAGCAAGAGCATTAGAGTTAAGGTCAAGACATTTGATGTTAGGGTCTCGGAATTAGGGCTAGGATAACGGCATTAGGGGTTAAGGTCATGGCATTAGGGTTAGGATAACGGCATTAGGGGTTAGGGTCAGAGCATTTGGATTAGCTTAATGGCATTAGAGTTAGGGTCAGGACATTCGGGGTTAGGGTCAGGGCATTAGGGTTAGGATCACAGCATTAAGGGTTAGGGTTAGGGTTAGAATTAGGGTTGAGGGTTTGGGTTAGGTTTAGGATTATGGCTATGGTTAGGGTTTGGGTTAAGGTGAGGGTTTGGAGTCGGTGTTAGGGTTGAGGATTTGGTTTAAGATTAGGGTTAAGATTAGGGTTTGGGGGACAGGTACCGGAGGTGTCTATGGACGCGGAGAATGCCTTTGATCGGGTGGAGTGCCGGTTCCTGTTTGAGGTCCTGGGAAGGTTTGAGTTTGGGCCAAAGTTTGTGGCATGGGGCGCGCGGTGTACGTGGCCCCTTGGTAAGTTTACGGATTAATGAGATGAGCTCACGTAGTTTTGGGTTGCGTAGCGGAACGAGACAGGGGTGCCCGCTGTCGCTGCTGCTGTTTGTGCTCGCCATAGAGCCCTTGGCGATAGCCCTCAGGGTCTCGCAGAGTGGCACCGGATTAGGAGAGGGAGTCGGGAACACCGGGTGTCGCTGTACATGCTGTTGTATGTGTTGGATCCGCTGGAGAGTATGGGGAGGATTAGAGCCTACTAGAGACGTTCGGGGTTTTTTCGGGTGAAAAGTTGAACATGAGGAAAATGGAGCTGTTCCCAGTGAACAAGTTAGGTCGGAGAGCTAATTTAGGAGGGTTACCATTTAGGGAAGCTGGGGACAGATTTAGATATCTGGGGGATCCAGGTGATGGGGGAGTGGGCGACATTGTGTCAGTGGAACTTAACAAGGTTGGTGGGGGGGGGGAGATAAAGGAGGAAGTGAGGAGGTGGGAAACACTGCACTTGACGTTGGCGGGAAGGGTCCAAGTGGTAAAAATGAATGTCTTGACAAGGTTGTTATTCAATTTCCAGCCCGATTTTTTTATTCCAAAGACCTTTTTTCGGAAGTTGGACACAGTCATTTCAGAGTTTATATGGGCGGGGAAGGTGCCAAGGTGAAGAGGCAGAGGCAGACGGAGGGTGAAGAGAGTTGCCAGTACCAAGCCTGCTGCATTACCATTGAGCAGTGAATGTGGAGAAAGTGAGGTGATGGTGGGAAGGAGCGGGGTCGGAATGGGTTAGGATGGAGGAAGAGTCATGTAGAGTGTTCAGCCTGAGGGTCATGGCGACGATGGCGCTACAGCTGGCACTGAGAGATGCAGGGAGAGCCCGGTGGTGCTGTCCATGATTAGAATGTGGAACCAGCTAAGGAGGAACTTTAGGATGGAGGGGATGTCGGTGATAGTGCCGTTGTCTGATAACCATTGGTATAATCTGGGGGAGACGGATGATATGTACAGGAAGCAGAGAGAAGTGGCGTTGGTGAGAGTGAGGGAAATGTATTTGGAAGAGGGGTTCGCAAGTCTAGAGGAGCTGCGGGAGAGGGTAGAGCTTCGGAAGGGATTTGAATTTAGGTATTAACAAGTATGGGACTTTGCACGGAAGGCATGGAAAGTGTTTCCCAAGCTGCTGAAATATGCCCTAATGGTATGGTTCCTGCTTCCGGATATGGAAGGGGAGGATAGGATTGGGGACATGGGCAGCACGGTAGCATTGTGGATAGCATAATCGCTTCACAGCTCCAGGGTCCCATGTTCGATTCCGGCTTGGGTCACTGTCTGTGCGGAGTCTGCACATCCTCCCCGTGTGTGCGTGGGTTTCCTCCGGGTGCTCCGGTTTCCTCCCACAGTCCAAAGATGTGCGAGTTAGGTGGATTGGCCATGATAAATTGCCCTTAGTGTCCAAAAATTGCCCTTAGTGTTGGGTGGGGTTACTGAGTTATGGGGATAGGGTGGAGGTGTTGACCTTGGGTGGGGGTAGGGTGTTCTTTCCAAGAGCCGGTGCAGACTCGATGGGCCGAATAGCCTCCTTCTGCACTGTAAATTCTATGTAAAGGTTTGATATATGGGTGGCAAGAGGATCAAGGAGAAATGGGAGGAGGTGTTGGGGAGGGGGGGAGATAGGTTGGGGAGTGTGGAGTGAGGCATTGCGCAGGGTGAATTCGACCTCCTCATTTCAGAGGAGGAGTTTAATACAGTTTAAGGTGGTGCACAGGGTGCACATGACTCGGGTGAGGATGAGTGGGTTCCTCCAGGGGGTGGCAGACGAGTGTGAGAAGTGTGGGCAGGGACCAGCAAACCATGCACATATGTTCTGGGGCTGTGAGAGGTTAGAGACGTAGTGGGCGGGGCTGTCCGGGGCACGAGCAAAGATTGTGGGGTAGGAGTTCAGGCCAAACCCAATGGTAGCGATATTTGGGATATTGGAAAGCTGGAGCTGATGGAGGGGATGAAGGCTGACGTCGAGGCCTTAGTCTCTTTGGTTGCCCGGTGAAGAATTTTGCTGGAATGGGGTCGCTTCCGCCACCGGGGGGACGGCCTGCCTAGAGGACCTGTACAACTTCCTTGGGTTGGAGAAAATTAAGTTTGAACTGAGGGGTTCAGTGGAGGGATTTGAGGCACTGTGGGGATTCTTCGTGGCCATGGGACGGACCTGTATAGACTGTAAAACTGTGAGTTGGGGATGGTGTTCTCCGCATTATTTATATTTTTGTATTTAAAAAAATATGTTTGGAATAAAATACATTTTTAAAAAAAGGATAAGGGTATGGATTAGAGGTTAGAGTTAGCGTTGAGGGTTTGGGTTAGGTTTAGGATTAGGATTATGGTTAGAGTTATAATGAGGATCTGGGTAAGGGATTACTATTAGGGTTGAAGGTTCGGGTTAGGATTTGTGTTAGGTTTAGGTTTACAGTTGGGGTTAGTGTTTGGATTAGGGATAGGATTAGGAATCAGGTTCAGGATTAGGGTTCAGGACAGGGTGATGATGTGGGGTTAACCCGCTGCTGTTGGCAATGTGCCGGCAATATGAGGGATATTTCTCACCCGTTGTCCCCAGTTGTTCATCTCAACCTCTTGCTCTCCCTCCAACACCCCCACCCCACCCACCAACCTGCAGAGTTGAGGACCGCAACGAGAGCGCAACCCAGAGGGCCCGTCGGTACGTCAAGCATTTCCACCTGGCCGCTGTTTCCGGGCCGGAGAAGCAGAAAGAGGGCGAGGCGTTCCGTGATCCCAGCCCGCGGAGGGAGAACCCGGAGGGTCCGGTTCCAGGGCAGGGCTGGGAGATCGTCAGGCGGACAGCGATGAGCCAGGTTCACGGCGAGAGGCATGAGCACATCTATCACGTGTGAGGGAGCCGGCGGGAGTTGGTCCCGTGTGGAACCTGGTCACCCCAGCCAGGGGGTGGGGGTGGGGGTAGTTCCCCGGTCGAATTGCGGCGTGGGGGAGTGGAGCAACTGTCAACTCCGAGGGAGGTTTGGAATGGGGTTCGGGCCTTCACTCACCCCCAGTCTGGGAGACTCACTGACGCTTTGGGGTTCTTGCTCACAACCTCCCCTTTACCCTCTGGCTGCGGGGAAGGGGGGGGGGGGGGGGGGGTGAAAGCACTTGGGGAATGGGGAGGAGGCAGTGGGTAGTTGCATCTTCTAGTTCATCCACTGCTGAGATATAACGGTGCTCCCAGCACTAATGAAATGTAATAATAAATTCTCATTGCTCCGGACTGTTGAATCTCTCCAAATAAAATATCCATTCTCCAAGACTTTGTTTTTTTGGGGGAAATGGAGAAGGAAAGGGCAGGGATTGGGGGAGGGTGAGAGGGATGGTCAGGCAGGGCTTGGGGAGGGTGCCATGGAAGGGGGGTGGGGGGGGGGGGGGGGGCGAGGGAAAGTGGCAGGGTGAAATGAAATGAAAATGAAATGAAAATCGCTTATTGTCACGAGTAGGCTTCAATGAAGTTACTGTGAAAAGCCCCGAGTCGCCACATTCCGGCGCCTGTCCGGGGAGGCTGGTACGGGAATTGAACCTGCTTTGTCTGCTTTAAAAGCCAGCGATTTAGCCCAGTGAGCTAAATCAGTGGGTCCGGGTTAGTGGGAGGGATTGGGGTGGGGGAACGGGTTGGGTTAGCGGGAGAGGGGGTAGGGGTTGAGTTGGGGGTAAGGTTGGGGTGGGGGATGGTGAGAGGGCAGGGATTGGAGGAGGACATGGAAGAGAGGGGCAGGGCTTATGGAGGAGGTGGGGGTGTTGCGTTGGGGTAATATGGTGAATCAGTTGAAGGTATTTCAGAAAATGACAGTCACTAGGGCCCCGTATCCTTCATTCCCTGTACCTCTCACTCGCCATATACCTTTCTCACTGTATCCCTCGCTCCCCATATCCCTTATTCCACACATCCCTCGCTCCCCATATCCCTCGCTCCCCATATCCCTCACTCCCCATATACCTCGCTCCCCATATCCCTTATTCCACACATCCCTCGCTCCCCATATCTCTCGCTCCCCATATCCCTCGCTCTCCATATCCCTCGCTCTCCATATCCCTCACTCCCCATATCCCTCGCTCCCCAGACCCATCAATCCCTCTCCTCATATCCCTTGCTCCGTGTCCCTCAATCCTCAGAACCATCACTCCCCTCCCCATATTTCTCACTCCCCATATTCCTCACTTCCATATTCCTCACTTCCATATTCCTCGCTGGCTGTATCCCTCAATCCCCAGAACTCAACTCCCCCTATGCATATCCTGCACTTGCCGTATCCCTCACTCCCATATCCTTCAATCTCCAGAACCATCAATCCCTCTCCTCATATGCCTCATTCCTCTATCCCTCACTCCCTGGATCCCTCAAACCCAAGAGTCATCACTACCACCTCCTTATATCCCTCACCTCTGTATCCCTCAATCCCCAGAACCAATAATCTGACCTCGTATCCCTCACTCCCTGCATCTCTCATACCCAGAACCATCGCTTCCCCTCCCATATCCCTCACTTCCTATATCCCTCACTCCCATATCCTTTAATCTCCAGAACTATCAAACCCCTCCCCATATACCTCACTCCCTATCCCTCATTCCCTATATCCCTCAAACCAAAGAGCCATCACTACCACCTCTCCATATCTCTCACCTCTGTATCCCTCAATCCCCAGAACCATCACTCTGACCTCGTATACCTCACTCCCTGTATCTCTCGTACCCAGAAGTATCACCTCCCCTCCCATGTCCCTCCAGCCTGTATCCCTCCATCCACAGAACCATCAGTCCCCCTCTCGATAAAGCTCAATTCTTGTATCCCTCAATCACCAGAACAAGCACTCCCCTCCTGTTATCCCTCACTTCGCATATCTTCACTTCCCGTACCCTCACTTCCCAGAACCATCACTCCCTCTTCCCATATCCCTCACTCCCCATATCCCCCAATCTCCAGAACCAACTCTCCCACTCTGCATATCCTGACTCCCATATCCCTCACTCAGTTTCCCTTACTCCCTTTTCCCATATCCATCAGCCCTACTCCCCGTATCCCTCACTGCCCTTCACCATATCCCTGACTACTCTCTCCATATCTATAATTCCCCCTACCCATATCCCACACTCCCCATATCCCTCACTACCTCTTCCCATTTCCATTAATTCCACTCCCCGTATTCCTGAATCCCCATATCCCTCACTCCCCACATCTCTCACTCCCCAAATCCCTTATTCCCCATATCCCTTACTCCTCATATCCCTCAATCCCTAGAATCATCGTGTATCCTCACTTCCCATTTCCCTCACTCCCCACTACTCATGATGGGGTGGTACAGTGGTTAGCACTGCTGCCTCACAACCCCAGGGACCCAGCGTTGATTCTGGTCTTGGGTTACTATGTGGAGTTTGCATGTGTCTGCGTGGGTTTCCTTCAGGGGCTCCACTTACCTCCTGCAGTTCAAAGATGCACTGGTCAGGTGGATTGACCATGCTAAATTACCCTTTAGTGTCCAAAGATGTGCAGATTAGGTGGGGTTGTGGGGATAGGGCAGGGGGCTTAGGTAGGGTCCTGTTTCAGAGGATTGGTGCACACTCGATGGGTTGAATGGCCTCCTGCACTTTTGGAATTCTATGGTCTATGGCTATCCCTCACCCTCCATATCTATCACCTCCCCTCCCCATTTCCCTCACTACCGCTCCCAATGTTGATCACTTCCACTCTCCACATATCCCTAAATCCAACTTCCCTCTAGCCTTCACTCTCCCTCACTATATTCTTCTCTCCTACCTACCCACATCCCTCAATCCCACCTTCCCATATCCATTATTCACTCGTCTCCATATTCCACACTCCTCCTTCCCTAAAACCTTCATTCCCACCTCACCATATCCCTCACTCCCACCTCCCCATATCCCTCACTCCTCCCTATGACCTTCACTCCAACTCCCCATTTCCCTCAATCCCAACTCCCCATATCCCTCACTCCCAACTCCCCATATCCCTCGCTCCCTCTTACCATATCTCTCACTCCCCCTTCCCATATCCTTCACTCCTACATCCCCATATGCCTTGCTCCCACCTCAAAATATTTCTTACTCTACCTTCCCCACATCCCCCACTCGCCCTCCCCATATCTCCCATTCCCACCTCCCCACATGCCTCAATGCCACCTCCCCATTTCCATCACCCCTTACCCATATCCGTCACTCTGACCTCAACATACCCTCACTCCCATCTCCCCACATCCATCACTCCCCTGACCCTTATCCCTCACTCGCAGCTCGCCATATCCCATACTCCCGTCCCAATATCCCTCACTCTCCTTCCCAATATCCCCCACTCCCACCTCATCATATCCCTCATTTCCCCCTCCCAAGTCCCTCACTCGCGGCACCATATGCCTCACTACCCCCCTGCCCATATTCCTGTAGGAGCGGTTTCAAGGCCTGTGTATTGAGTCGGCTTCCACGTGGGCTTTTCTTCTGTGGCTCAACTCAGTACAAAGAGCAGCAGACACATCAATAACCTGAAGGCGGTTTTATTTTCTACAAGCTTGCATTCATGTACATGAGAGATAAGACCTGGATAGTTGCCAAGATCCTTCTGCAGAGCAGAGACACAAACTCAGCACTTATACAACGTTCAAAAATCAATAGCCCTTCCCAGTTGGATGCGATCCAATTCCCTAAGTTGCTATGTTTAAACTTATCCAATAGAATCGCAAGCAATGTTTAAACTTCACCCAATAGAATTGCAAGCAACGTTTAAACTTCACCCAATAGAGTCACAAGCTACCCATGATTGATGCCAAGATTCTCATCTTGACAGCTATGTACTATCTCAACATCCTGTGCTGTTTGATTGTGAGAAACAGAACAACGGAACCAGCACCCTGGATTGTCTCACGATTGAGAGTTATTATCTCTGGGTGTTACCCGTGCCACGTGCTAGCGAGATAAGGAATAGGGAGAGAGAGCAGTTGAACACGTGGCTACAGGGGTGGTGGAGGAGGGAGGGTTTCAGTTACCTGGATAATTGAGGCTCATTCTGGGGGAGGTGGGACCTCTACAAACCTGATGGTCTACACCTGGACCAGAGGGGTACCAATATCCTGGGGGGGACATTTGCTAATGCTCTTCAGGAGGGTTTAAACTAATTCAGTAGGGGATTGGGAACCTGAATTGTAGCTCCAGCATACAGGAGGTGGAGAGCAGTGAGGTCATGAGTAAGGTTTCAAGGTTGCAGGAGTGTACCGGCAGGCAGGAAGGTGGTTTAAAGTGTGTCTCCTTCAACGCCAGGAGCATCCGGAATAAGGTGGGTGAACTTGCAGCATTGGTTGGTACCTGGGACTTCGATGTTGTGGCCATTTCGGAGACATGGATAGAGCAGGGACAGGAATGGTTGCTGCAGGTCCCGGGGTTTAGATATTTCAGTGAGCTCAGGGAAGGTGGTAAAAGAGGGGGAGGGGTGGCGTTGTTAGTCAAGGACAGTATTACGGTGGCAGAAAGGAAGTTTGATGAGGACTCATCTACTGAGGTAGTATGGGCTGAGGTTATAAACAGGGAAGGAGAGGACACCCTGTTGGGAGTTTTCTATAGGCCTCTGAAAAGTTCCAGAGATGTAGAGGAAAGGATTGCAAAGATGATTCTGGATAGGAGCGAAAGGAACAGGGTAGTTGTTATGGGGGACTTTAACTTTCCAAATATTGACTGGAAACGCTATAGATCGAGTACTTTAGATGGGTCCGTTTTTGTCCAATGTGTGCAGGAGGGTTTCCTGACACAGTATGTAGATCGGCCAACAAGAGGTGAGGCCACATTGGATTTGGTACTGGGTAACAAACCAGCGCAGGTGTTAGATTTGGAGGTAGGTGAGCACTTTGGTGATAGTGACCACAATTCAGTTACGTTTACTTTAGCAATGGAAAGGGATAGGTATATACCGCAGGGCAAGAGTTATAGCTGGGGGAAAGGCAATTATGATGCGATGAGGCAAGACTTAGGATGCATAGGATGGGGAAGGAAACTGCGGGGGTTGGGCACAATTGAAATGTGGAGCTCGTTCAAGGAACTGCTACTGCGTGTCCTTGATAAGTATGTACCTGTCAGGCAGGGAGGAAGTGGTCGAGCGAGGGAACCTTGGTTTACTAAAGTAGTTGAATCACTTGTCAAGAGGAAGAAGGAGGCTTATGTAAAGATGAGATGTGAAGGTTCAGTTAGAGCACTCGAGAGTTACAAGTTAGCTAGGAAGGACCTAAAGAGAGAGCTAAGAGGAGCCAGGAGGGGACATGAGAAGTCTTTGGCAGGTAGGATCAAGGATAACCCTAAAGCTTTCTATATGTATGTTAGGAATAAAAGAATGACTAAGGTAAGAGTAGGGCCAGTCAAGGACAGTAGTGGGAAGTTGTGCGTGGAGACCGAGGAGATAGGAAAGATGCTAAATGAATATTTTTCGTCAGAATTCACACAGGAGAAAGACAATGTTGTCGAGGAGAATACTGAAATACAGGCTGCAAGACTAGAAGGGCTTGAGGTTCATAAGGAGGAGGTGTTAGCAATTCTGGAAAGTGTGAAAATAGATAAGTCCCCTGGGCTGGATGGGATTTGTCCTAGGATTCTCTGGGAAGCTAGGGAGGAGATTTCTGAGCCTTTGGCTTTGATCTTTATGTCGTCATTGTTTACAGAAATAGTGCCAGAAGACTGGAGGAGAGCAAATGTTGTCCCTTTGTTCAAGAAAGGGAGTAGAGACAACCCCAGTAACTAGAGACCAGTGAGCCTTACTTCTGTTGTGGGAAAAGTCTTGGAAAGGTTTATAAGAGATAGGATTTATAATCATCTAGAAAGGAATCATTTGATTAGGGATAGTCAACACGGTTTTGTGAAGGGTAGGTCGTGCCTCACAAACCTTATTGAGTTCTTTAAGAAGGTGACCAAACAGGTGGACAAGGGTAAAGCAGTTGATGTGGTGTATATGGATTTCATTAAAGCGTTTGATCGGTAGGATATTGCAGAAAATACGGAGGCATGGGATTCAGGGTGATTCAGCAGTTTGGATCAGAAATTGGCTCGCTGTAAGAAGACAGAGGGTGGTGGTTGATGGGAAATGTTCAGCCTGGAGTTCAGTTACTAGTGGTGTACCACAAGGATCTGTTTTGGGACCACTGCTGTTTGTAATTTTTATAAATGACCTGGAGTAGGGCGTAGAAGGATGGGTGAGTAAATTTGCAGATGACACTAAAGTTGGTGGAGTTGTGGACAGTGCGGAAGGATGTTGCAGGTTACAGAGGGACATAGATAAGCTGCAGAGCTGGGCTGAGAGGTGGCAAATGGAGTTTAATGCAGAAAAGTGTGAGGTGATTCATTTTGGAAGGAGTAACAGGAATACAGAGTACTGGGCTAATGGTAAGATTCTTGGTAGTGTGGATGAGCAGAGAGATCTTGATGTCCATGTACATAGATCCCTGAAAGTTGCCACCCAGGTTGATAGGGTTGTTTAGAAGGCGTACGGTGTGTTAGCTTTTATTGGTAGAGGGATTGAGTTTCGGAGCCATGAGGTCATGTTGCAGCTGTACAAAACTCTGGTGCGGCTGCATTTGGAGTATTGCGTGTAGTTCTGGTCGCCGCATTATAGGAAGGATGTGGAAGCATTGAAAAGGGTGCAGAGGAGATTTACCAGGATGTTGACTGGTATGGAGGGAAAATCTTATGAGGAAAGGCTGAGGGACTTAAGGCTATTTTCGTTAGAGAGAAGGAGTTTAAAAGGTGACTTAATTGAGGCAGAAAAGATGATCAGAGGATTAGATAGGGTGGACAGTGAGAGCCTTTTCCTCGGATGGTGATAGCTAGCACGAGAGGACATAGCTTTAAATTGAGGGGAGATAGATATCGGACAGATGTTGGAGGTAGGGTCTTTACTCAGAGAGTAGTAAGGGCGTGGAATGCCCTGCCTGCAACAGTAGTGGATTTGCCAACATTAAGGGCATTTAAATGGTCATTGGATAAACATATGGATGATAAGGGAATAGTGTAGATGGGCTTTAGATTGGTTTCACAGGTTGGCGCAACATCAAGGGCCGAAGGGCCTGTACTGCGCTGTAATGTTCTATGTTCTATGATTACTCATTACTGCTATGTCCTAAAAATACATGTTTTCTTTTTTAAATATTTTTATTCTCCATTTTCACATTTTCTTCACAATTTACACCCCACCAACAAACAGTAAATGGTAATGAATACAATGTCAACCCCCCTACCAATAACAATAATCCCATCCTAGCACCCCCCCCCCCACCCCCCAAACAACGGCCTGCATGACAATATAAGCATCAAATAAAACTAAACCTCCCAAGGAGGAAAAAAGAAAAAAAGAAAAAGGAATCAGGAATCACCCCTGGTCACCGTTGACATATGTAGTCCGCCCCCCCCCCCCCCCCCCCCCCCCCCGCCCCCCCAACCAATGCCCCCCCTCTAATATTCAATGCCGTCCAATCCCGAAAGTACCGTGAATGGCACCCATGAATTGTCGACACCCCCCCCACCAGACTCCTCCCCTCCACTTCTTCTTGTAAACTCCTCCTCCCAGCCTCGGTTCCTTCCCCCAACTTTTCAGTTGGCCAGACTCACCGAAACTTGTTCTACCAGGCTCCGATTGGCGCAGCCCCTCCCCCCACCTGACTCCCGTTCACTGGCCGGTTTAGACAGGCCCCCGCCCGAGTCTCCTTCCTCCTTGCATGGTCACAGGAAAACCAAGAAATCCCCTTTAGCATACAACCCCAGGGTACACACCCAAGCCCCAAAGAACCATCATTGCAAATGAAAGTCCCAACCCTTCCCTTGTCCAAATATACAGCATCGACTCATTTAGTACATACACCAACACGCAGTGAAAAAATGAAGTTACATGAGGCTACATCGGTACACGACCCGCTCTCAGTCCCATTTCTCAATTCTGCCACAGTCCTTCTGCCTTCGCAAATTCCTCCGCCACTTCCGCCGTCCTAAAATAAAAGTCCTTGGATTTGTAGGTCACCCTCAATTTAGCTGGATATACTATACTGCACTGTACCTTGCTGATGTACAGTGCCTTCTTCACCCGGCTGAAGGCAGCCCACCTCCTCGCCAGCTCCACAGTTTAAGTGGAGCTGGTATAAAGTCCTGGTATATGTGTATACCAGCTCCAGCCCACTGCACCACCCACTTTTGCTTTACCCAGCACAGGACCTTCTTTTTCACGCTATACCTACGGAAACACCCAGTTACTACTCCTGGAGGCTCACTCGCCTTTGGTATAGGCCTATATGACCGATGAGTCCGATCCAGTTCATATCGGAAGGGATCATCCCCCTTCCCCCAATAGCTCCGCCAACATCGTGGCAAAATACTCCGTCGGTTTCGGGCTTTCCACCCCTTCGGGCAAACCCACAATCCTCAGATTCTGTCGCCTGAATCCATTTTCCAGGTCTTCCATTTTGGCTTGCAGGCCCTTGTTGGTCGCTGTCACCTTCCGCAACACCTTCCCCATCGAGGTGAATTGATCACTGTGCTGCGATATTACCTCTTCCACTTCCTTCAGTGTCTCACCTTGCACCCGTCCCTCCGCCACTGCGCTCGATACCTCCACCCTCACCGGGGCAATCCCCTCCTCCACCAGCACTTTCAATACCGCCCCCATCTCCTTCTTCATCGCTTCCATGTGCTTTGTGAACTGTTTTTCAAGTTCCACAACCATCACCTTGGTCACTTCTTCTGCTGTGAGCGATGCGGCCTCCCCTGGTGCTCCAGCCTCCGCTTTCCTTACAGTTCCTGCGCTAACTTTTTGACTTACCGGCGGACTTTCATTAACCCCCTTTTTTCACGGCCGTTTGTTTCCCAAGCTTGGACATTTCTCCTCCCTGTGCCTTCTTACAGCTTTTTCAGCCTCCGTTGCCCCTTGGATCGGGAGCGAAAACCCCCAAATTTCTATTCCCGAATGGGAGCCCTCCAGTGTGCGGCTGCCTCCCACCCGCCGTCACCGGAAGTCCTAAAAATACATGTTTAATGGTTAATAATGATTACTCGGTACTCTTTCCATCTCAATCCTTAATAAAATAGATAGATAAATAGAACAGTACAGCACAGAACAGGCCCTTCGGCCCTCGATGTTGTGCCGAGCCATGATCACCCTACTCAAACTCACGTATCCACCCTATACCCGTAACCCAACAACCCCCCCCCTTAACCTTACTTTTTTTTTCAGGACACTACGGGCAATTTAGCATGGCCAATCCACCTAACCCGCACATCTTTGGACTGTGGGAGGAAACTGGAGCACCCGGAGGAAACCCACGCACACACGGGGAGGACGTGCAGACTCCACACAGACAGTGACCCAGCCGGGAATCGAACCTGGGACCCTGGAGCTGTGAAGCATTTATGCTAACCACCATGCTACTGTGTTGCCCCATAAATAACTTATGTAAAACTACTCTAGTCGCATGCTAACTATTCAGTTTTAAGATGTATCATCGCTGAATTCAATTCCTCACTCCCTTTCCCATGTCCCTCACTCCCTCCTCCCTGTATCCCTCACTCCCTCCTCCCCGTATCCCTCACTCCCACCTCTCCATATCGCACGCTCCCACCTCCCCATATCCCTCACTCCCTCCTCCCCGTATCCCTCACTCCCTCCTCCCCGTATCCCTCACTCCCTCCTCCCTGTATCCCTCACTCCATCCTCCCCATATCCCTCACTCCTGCTCCCTGTATCCGTCACTCCCACCTCCCCGTATCCCTCACTCCCTCCTCCCCGTATCCCTCATTCCCTCCTCCCCGTATCCCTCACTCCCTCCTCCCCGTATCCCTCACTCCATCCTCCCCGTATCCCTCACTCCCACCTCCCTGTATCCCTCACTCCCTCCTCCCCGTATCCCTCACTCCCACCTCCCCGTATCCCTCACTCCCTCCTCCCCGTATCCCTCACTTCCACCTCCCCATATCGCATGCTCCCACCCCCCACCTTCTTCACTCCCAGCTCACTGTTTCTTCACTTCCACCTCTCCATATCCCTCACTTCCATGAATCCACATCCATCGCTCCCAACTCCCCACCCCCTCACTCCCTCTCCCCATATCCCTCATCCCGCTCCCTGTCCCTCTCACTCCCACTCTTCATGTCCTTCACTTCCAACTCACCGCCCCCCCCCCCACTTCCCCTCCCCATATTCCTCATGATTTGCCATTTATGCGCCATTAATGAGTCCAAGAACCACCAAAAGCAGCAGAAGCACATCTTCCATCTGTCTCTCTCTCTCTCTCTCACTCTGTCTCTCCATTGCTGTGTCTCTGTATCGCGCTCTCTCTGTCCCCAACACACACTCTCTCTCTCTCTCTCTCTCTCAGGTTCTGGAGATGTTATCGCTCCTCATCTCCCCACCTGTTCTGGCAGCAGTACCTGTTTGGTTAACAGATTGGAAAATGTCCAGGCACCTGCAGAGAAAGAGCCGGATCTCGGTCCTGGGTCAGCGATCCTGAAATCAGCAGCTGCTTTCTGGCTGGGGGTGGAGGAGCATGGGAGGGGAGTGGGGGGAGCAGGGGAGGGGGGGTGAGGGGAGGGGGGGTGGGGGGGGTGAGGGGAGGGGGGGTGAGGGGAGGGGGGGTGGGGGGTGGAGGGGAGGGGGGGGTGGGGGGGGTGAGGGAGGGGGGGGGTGGGGGGGTGAGGGGAGTGGGGGTGGGGGGGTGAGGGGAGGGGGGGTGGGGGGAGCAGGGGAGGGGGGTGGGGGGAGCAGGGGAGGGGGTGGGGGAGCAGGGGAGTGGGGTGGGGGGAGCAGGGGAGGGGGTAGGGGAGCAGGGTGT